>NC_038247.2:11867128-11925695 GCF_000004515.6 Glycine max
GGTGGGGGGGGGGGGGTGGGGGGATGTGTACTACTTAGTATCGACAAGAACCCTCGATAAGAAACTCGACCAATTAACGACTGGGACCTACTCAATGTCACTTGGTTCAAGGGACCCAAAGTCAAATACCACCCAACCTTTTGATATGTGAAATAGGGAAATGTGGCCTTCAAGTGGTCACTTTAAAAAAAAGTGTTATTATTTCATTAATCAAAACAAAGATACCTTATTCGATGGGCCAAATGGATGATGACCCTCAAGTATCCTAAAAACATCTTGACAAGAAAAGACGTAACCATTACACTTTCCTTGAAAATGTATAACACCATTTAATACATTTGAACAAAGTAACAATTGACAAGATGTCACTTTGAATACTCCACCATTTAGACTTGACACTGACTGAGTACTCTTATTTCCCTTTATAACTAAGCTAAATACTTGGCTAAAGAGGATATCCCCTCTCAGACTTGACTACAACTAAGACCAATGAGAACCACTCGTACTCGACTGATTGATAACAATATCAAAGTAGAGGACTACAAATATTTTTTTTACAAAAGTTCCTACAACCAACTTTAGAGCTTGGGGGGCATATGTACCACTTGGACTCGGCAAGCCTCTTTTAGGGATGACAATGGGTAGCATCCTATAGTACTCGTCCCCATACCCGCCTTTTAAAAAAATACTCGTACGTAGTCCCATACTCATGTAAGTTGCAACTTTAATCTTAATCCCCATACTCGATGGGTACGTATATACCCATGACTCGCACCCATGACCCACACTTATAAAGTTAATAAATCAATAAAAAAATATTTATTATAAAAATTACTACAAGTAAATTGAAAAATTACTCTTAAGAAGCAATTAACTAATTCATGAAGACTAATATAATATAAGTGGTTTTATTTTATTTCAAGACTACCCACGACATTAAATAGTTTAAGAGGTGATTATTTTTCAAAGTTATTTTTTTTAACCAATGAGTGTAGATTGTTTTGTTGATAACTCCATAAGTGCACTCATTTTCATGGAGAAATGAGTGCATATCATTGATAGACCTCATAATTAATTAGGGTTAAAAAGAAAATTTAACAATAGAGTAGTCTTATGTTTCTTATAATTAAAACCAAGAAAACATTGCATTTTATTTCTTATATATAGGACAGAAAGTAGTATTAAAAACAAGCAAACATAACATTGATTTGTCAAAGCTTAAGTCATAAATAAACATTACAAATATAATCATCCAAATTACGATGATAAGTCATTAAATAGGTGCAAATCTACACTACTAACTGAAGCACCACACAAAATATCATTCAGAATTTGAAGCCAATATTAAAATAACTTGTCAACAAATTCAAGAGTTTATAAATAAAAATAAATAGTAGTTCAATATTCTTAAATAAAATATGAAACAAATTTAATATAAGGTATATTGAATTAGAATTCACTATTCTATGTTAAATTGTTATTGTTAGTCATAAAATTAGGAAAATATAATTTTTATATAGAAAAATATATGTGTAATATTAATTATTTAGTTAAGTAATATATTTTAATATATTAATATTTAATGTTACATATATATATATATATATATATATATATATATATATATATATATATATATATATATATATATAATGCAGGTAGAGTTGAGCAAACAGGCTGGGGCCCATGGGCTATCCACAAAATCCACAGCCCGCATGGTATATGAACCTCATTTTTTTGAGCCCGTTTAAAAATAGGCTTTTTAGCTCGCTTCACAAAATCCATGGGTTAAATGGGTTTTACCCACAGGCCCGTAGGTATTTTAACATTTACTAACAAAAAAAAATAATGTGTGGTTTAGCAAACATGGATTATTTTAGCAAAACTAAAACCCCTAAAACTAAAAATATATTCAAGACAGATTTCCTACCCTAATTCCCTATCTTTGTTTTTTCTTCACCATAGTCCGCAATAGCCTAAGCCTTGCTCTCCCCCACTCTGCCATGACCTCCACAGCTCCAGTGTGCAACCTTGCTCTCCATCACATTGTCACTCCTCGTGCTCGAAGTCTCTCTCTCTCACAGTCTCACTTCTTTGCAAAAAAACAACAAGTTCTAGCTTATAAGCTCTCCATTTTCAATTCCTTTTTAAACACTATAGATTATACTAAGAGTGTGTTTGGAAATTCTAAGAATTTCAAATGCTTCAATTTAAATTTCTTCATTTTTAAAATTCTGCGTTTGGATAAAAAATTAAATTTCTTCATTTTCAAAATTTTGTGTTTGGATAAAGAAATTGAATTTCTTTATTTTCAAAATTTCTTATTTTGATAAAATAATCAAATGCATTCTTTTTTAAAATTTGATATTTGAATAAAACAATTTTTTAATAAAATATTTATTTTTTAATAAGAAAAAGTGACACTCGTGTTGGTTGTCCAATTGAGAGATCCAATGAGACGCTATGATGCAGTTGGAGGACCTATGATGGTGCTGATTCATGCAACAAGTGCTTACACAAAAGGGAAGGAGGAGGAGAAAAGGTTCAAGGTAACAAGCATGCATGTGGGGGGTTTCAAGTTATTAAAGGGTCCAAGACAACCACTACTCTGTTACAATCACATTAAATTCTGTTATGCATGGTGATATAATCATATTCATATCCACATGATTGTCTAAATCATCCTCCACAAATTCAAATATTGCAATTTAATAGCCACAACTTCGTTAACTCACTAAAATTATTCTTTTAATGGTTAGTGCAGAATTTTTCTCACAACGGAGAAGAAACAATAGCAAATCACAAGTATATCCAACAACAACAAAAAATCAAATGACTAGATTTTATATCAGTGTGATCATATTCCTACGTAAGCACAACTAAACAAACTACATAAGGGCCATCTTCCTCGGTCTCGTATTAAAGCTTCCATTTCTGTGTATCCATAGCTAGCAAAAAGTATTTTCAATGTGATACAATAGTGCGTTCACTGTATATCTATATTGAGACCAAATAGAAGAATAACAATCACGAAGATTCTAATAGGAACCAGCTAAATGAAAAGTATATAGACAAAAAGGCATTCTCCTTCAAGCTAATCGGCATCAGATCTTTAGCTACAAATCTAAGAATTATCATCTAAACGGGATGCTCTTTTAAAATGTTGAGAAGTTATGAATTTTGACAACTTTCGAAACACTGTAATGTGCACATCATTAATTCACCAGAAACATTATTTTATTTTAATATACTTTTCAATAAACATTACTATTATTGTGTGAATTTACCTTTGCTCACATCATTAATTAATAAAAGTTGCATAAAAATTTATCAGCAACAACAACAATAATAATTTATCAGCAGCTAAACAAACTTAATTATCCACAATTTGGCTCAACAACAATTTTAGTTGAAAGTCAAGACAATGAAACCTAAAATTAAAATCCTAAAACCCTACAAGTACCACTGCCACCTCATACGCAATGCAAAAGCACAAGAAGAAGCTGAATAAAATGTTTGTTTGAATGTGCATATTACCTAGACGGAGTCGGCACTGACGATTTTGTCATTGAGGCGCTTTGCGAGTTCCAATGCGAGGCGACTCTTGCCAAAATCAGTAGGTCCAGAAATCAAAATTACCTTCTTTTTCTTCTTCGTTTCAGACACAGTCACTAGAAACCGCTGCCGACAGGTAAACAAGTGTGGAGGGAGAAACTGTTGCAAGAGAGAGAGAAGAGTGAGAAACTATTGCAAGAATGAAGGAGCGAGAGAAAACCTGTCATATCCTAACACAATCACCTTCTTTTTCTTCTTCATTTCCGACGCAGTCACCAGAAACCGCCGCCGACAGCTAAACAAGTGCGAAGGTTCTCGGAATAGTGCGGGAGGAGAAACTGTTGCAAGAGAGAGGAAATAGTGAGAGAATGAAGGAGCGAGAGAGAACTTGTTGTATCCTAAGTTCACAAAAGAATTTCAAATTCTTTTGAAAGAATTTAAAATCCTAATATTTAAGTTAATTAAAATACCTGAATAAAATACTAAAATTTCAATTTCTTTTCAAATTTTTATCCAAACACCTTATTTAACTGAAAAATAATTAAAATCCTTAAAAAAAATTGAATTACCCTATTAAATTTCTCCATCCAATCAGACTGTAACTTCAAGTTTTACTAGATCAATTTTTAATGTGTTACAGTTTTATAATTGGGTGCATATAAATCTCATATGATAGTCTGTATTTTGTGCAATAATTTATCTTGGTTGGCCAATTACAAATTACTGAATTCTCTTAGCACAGTTTCGATGATAAATTCATTATAGGCTTATTTATAGCTTTCCTTTGAATCCATTCAATTTTATTCAACTTTTTTGCTGAGTACCTTATTGACTTCAATAATGTGAGATGAATATCCTTTCTTTTCTACTTTTAGGATCATAACTTATTAAGATGTCATTTTAGTTACCCTAAAAGCTTTGGTTGACTCATAAGTCCTAAGTATGGGTTCTCTCGTGTTAATTACCTTATGTGATATGAGATTACCTTTTGAATCATAACATGTCTTGCTGCTTTTAATCAGCCTTGATCATTGTAGAAGAAGTGAACAAATCTTTAGAGATTGAAAATTGGAGTAACTAACTACATCAAGGATGAAGCCAAACATTATCATTGAAGATTGATAATTATTTGATGTGTTATTTAAAAATTTAATAAACTATCTATTTGTATTATATTATTTGTACTTGGACTTGTTTGGATTTAGACTTTACACTTCACCTAATCTAGACTTGAGTATTTTATAGTTGATATTACCTATATGTATTGTATTTATGTGCATTTAAAATGGTTTGTTTAAACAATTCACAATTTTTAAGTTGTGTGTGTGTGTGAATGTGAGCTGGCCTACAAAACCCGCAAGCTATACACTTTCAAAAAAACAAGCCCGTTTAAAATGCAAGCTTTGTGGGTTGTAGGTTTTGCGGAGTAGGACAAGGTGGGGTGGATATTATACTACCCATACCAACACTCATCCTCGCAAAAAATTACATATAAATACTCGTCTCCATCTCCAGTGTTAATAAACGGATAATTATCTTCTCCACATGCAGATAATTTTGAGAATACTCGTACAATTCGGGTTCATTTTGTCATCCCTATTTGAAATATCATAAGATTTCCTTGCTCCTAAAATTGATTATTTACAAATCAGTGTTTCTTGCGGCCGGCAATTTAATTCTCCACCATTGACTTGCAATCAACTTCAAAAACCAAATTTTTGATAGCCGATTTAAATCCAAAAGAAGACCTTGAAATAAGCCCTATGCCTCTTCTTCTTTCGGGTCTGGTAGCCCATGATTCCATTGAAATATATACAAGTAGAAATAAAAATAAAAATTAATTAGAGTATATTGTTATTCAATCATATATTAATTATCATATATGATAAATATTTTATTGATTTTAATCTTTTACAATAACTATATACTTAATTTCAAAGTTATATTTATTATAATTTTCTATTAGTTAACAATATTAAAATATCTCTTTTAAAAAAACTATATAAAAACTTTATAATAATATAGATCAAAGTTAATTAACTCAAAAATATTCTATCGCATAATCGTGTGACCAAAGACGCACATATAGTAAAGAAAAAATTTACTTTAATTTGACAATAAATATTTTTCCATTAGAGAAAAGGTCTGTTGTGTTGTGTCATTTAAATTTAATAAATTCTAAAGGAATTTAATTAGCCCAATTAAATAATAATGTGGATGAATTATTATAAATTTTTGTTAATTATTTTTTTAAAATAATAAGATTACTTCATTTCATTCATAATCTAAGAATAAATACATGTTGGAATTTGCTCAAAAGTTTGGATGTTAGCATGGTATCTTGCTGCCCTCGCTAGAGTGTGGGCCATAAGATTTGGCTTACCTCCAGTTAAAATTCTCCAAATAGTTTGTAAGGTAAGGAAGGAAGGCTTTACAATTATTTAAGATACAGTGATAAACAAGAGAGCCTCTAGGGTTTTTAATGATCATGGCTTCAACTACTGATTTGTAGTTCATTTCAAACTCAATGTTTTCTATATTCATCTATGTCGTCCATTTAAGTGCTTGATACAATCCCCTAGCTTCCACTTCCTTGATTGGGTTCTGGAAGTCCATCGAAAAACATTATTCTTGCTTTGTAGAATTCTCCTTTCTCCTTTCAAATGCAGATGCCTACACCAAACGTGTTGCTATCGTTGAAGATTGAGGCGTCAATGTTACTTAAGAAAGCCTCGTTGCCATTTCGATCTGCCATTTACAGATTGAGGTGTTGCTGAATGGATTAGTTAGGAATGTGTCTACGAGAAAATTTCCAGTCAATGTAATACTGCATAGCAATATTCACCGAGATGTGCGACTCCACTTGTTTATCCTCCCATGTTTTCTCATTTCTTCTGTTCCATATACACCATATAGCACCACTGGAATTTGGTTTCAGTTTCAGAAGGCAGATTTTCATGAAGTTTAAACCCTAGACTTACTATATCTTCAGTTTGAAGTGTAACACCCTATCTTTTTGTAAAATAACTTTAAAAAAATTTATTTAAAAATAAATAGAGTTTTAGAAAAATAATGAGATTTTTATAATTAAATAAATAAGGAGAAATAATTTTATTAATTAAAATAATAGTTTAAGGTAAATAAAATAAATATATGTCCTTAGAAAAAAAATGTTTTATTTATTCATTTGATAGACATTGCTAAAAAAATCGTTTTCTATGACGGTCGAAAACAACATACAAAGACGGTCGTCGATCATCGTAGAAACTAACGTTGTTGAAAACAGCAACCTTTCAACGACGGGTAAGAACACACCGTCTTAGAAAACAACAAGCTTTCTAAGACAGTGCTTATGTAGGCACCATCCTTGAAAGCAAGCTTTCTAAGACGGTGGCTATGTAAGCACCGTCTTAGAAAGCAAGCTTTCAAGGACGATGCCTACATCTAGCCAAACCTTTCTGCTTCTTAGACCACCAGGACACAAGATTAGGTCCTAGAAAAATCACTACTCTTGATTGTTGATCTCCTATCATTTGGGTCTGAAGCCCAATCAGCATCACAGTATGCTTGAACAGAGAAGTTTGAAGAGGTAGAAGGTTGTAATCTTAATCCAAGATTGATAGCACCATTCAAATATCTGACAATTCTCTTCATAGTTGTTCAATGCTCTTCTGAAGGATTTGACATAAACTAGAACACTTTATTTACAGAAAACTAATTTCTGATCTTGTTATGGTGGCATACTAAAGTGCCCCAACAACTAATCTATAAAGGGTAGGGTCAGAGAATCTTTTTGAGCTTGATTTAGAGAGTTTACAAGCTCCAACCATAGGAGAAGCAATAGGATTTGCTTCATCCATTTTTGTCTTTGCTAGAAGATCCCTAACACACATATACTTAGATGGAGTAAGTATATGTGAGCCATCAACTTGATTAGCTGCTTCAATTCCCAAAAAATAATCAAGATCTCCACGATCTTTTAAGGAAAATAGGTTGTTAAGATGAGAAACTAGTTTCTAAATCAGTTTAGAGTCATTTCCAGTGACTATGATATCCTCTACATATATTAGACTATACATTATAGATTCTGACTTCGAGTACACAAAAAGAGAGGGATCACATCTACTAGGAATGAATTGAAACTACAAAATAGAAGGAGAGAGAAATATAGACTAAGGGAAAGAAAGAGAATTGCATAAATTTTGTGGAACTATGAGATTTAATTTCATTCCCAAACAGTTTCAGTTACATTATAGTTTTTATAGAGACCTATGAGAGTTGTAGAGCAAGTTTGTACAACATGCAGAGCAAGCTTCTAACAATTAGCTGCCAGCTGTCACTTGACAGCTGGAATACTAACTTCCACACTCTAATCTCACATAACCGAGTACAATACTCACATACCCCCGACAAACTTAAGATGTGTGAGCTTCAGGGAGCTCAAACACCTTGAGTTTGTTCCTAATAAACTGAAATCTGGTAGAAGAGAGGGGCTTTGTGAGAAGATCTGCCCACTGACCCTGAGCTGGTATGTGACCCACAGAGTTTGTTGCTTAGAACATTTTCCCTTACAAAGAAGAGATTGATCTCCAAATTGTTGATTTTTCCCTATGAACAATAGGTTTATGTGCTCGTGCCATAGCGCTTTGATTATCACAGAGAATGAGAGGCTTGGAAGTAGGAACACCAAGTTCTTGAAGTAAGGTTTGAAGCCACAGGATGCCAGCTGAAGTTTGAGCCAAGCTCCTGTACTCTACTTTTGTGCTAGTGTGGGCTACCACTTGTTGTTTTTTAGACCACCAGGAGATCAGATTTACACCCACGAAAATAGTTGCACCTGATGTGGATCTTCCTTACTTCTTCCATCCCCATTGTGTATTTTTGTTTCATATTTTTATTTTTATTTTTATTTTTTGACAGCAACTAGTTTTTATTTTGTATATAAAAAAACAAAAAAAATGTTTTAGTTAAAGATAAAATAGGGAGTAAAAATAATAATACCTAAGAAACTTTGGGATTTTACAATAAAGTGGACTTGGACATAAGCTCATACCCAAATGTGACTGTAACTAACATTTATCTTCTCATTCTCCAACTTTTTTCTTGCAAAAAAATAATCTTGATGAAAATAAGTCCTAAAAGTTTAATACAATGGAAACTTGTTTAGATGTATTAATTTTTTTATATATAAAAAAATTAAGATAATGAAAACATATTTCGATTATGTTCTTTTGTGTACACAAAATAAAATGGTTTCTATCAATTTTTGCTTCTAATGTCACATCTCATGCTTGTAGACACAACTCAAGAACTTGTACGGAAATACACAAGTTTTGGATGTTGGGACACTCACTAAATTCAAATTTTAACTAAATAGATTTCTTATGATATTAAAATGAAAATACTAACCAAAAGGTCCCAAGGAGAACAAACAGCTATAGCTCTAGCTACAAGAAATATTCTGACCATCCTGACCAACATATTTTATCTGTAAGCAAGCTTTCCAAATCAACCAGTGCAACCATGAAACTAAGCTCATAACATATGAGAATAAGTTAAGAATTGTACAATACCAAGTTTTGCTGTAGTTTGAAAAGCACCAAACTATGTACCAATGGCTCACAATATAAGTATTATAAAAAATCCCCTGCATTGACACAAGAGTTGCAATTTATCAATAAATATAGCTAGGGAACTAGCATGATGTTTTCCTTCTTTTTTCTGTTTATCTTTTCCCCAAATATTTTTTTACAGTGGTTCTCTAGATTAGTATGTATTACACCTTAGAAATTGGTATATGTTGGGATTATTTAAAGTTATTACAAAGAATAGTTTGAAATTGTTGGAGCTAATAGAGAAATGGACTAAAGCAATGAGTCAACAAATTTACATGAATCACAACAAGTTTGAATATCCAATCTAACTAAAATTAATAAAGCACATACATGAATAGGGATGAGAGATTAATATGAGAATATCTACCACTGAGAACAGTTTTTGATCAAAGATTATGCTAAACCAACAAGGAGAAAGCATATTTAAGAGGAAAATAGAAGTCAATAGGGTGAAACATTTATATCCATGAATGTAAAAAGTTTTTATCAACTCTACTCTCTGTTATGTTATACACAGTGAATCTACTTTTATGCCAAAGCATACATCATGGGATAATTGACAACATGGAAAAAAATAGCCTTCAGTTGTAACATTCCTTCAATTGGTTTCAATGTTGGCCCACATTATAGCAAGAACAATAACACCAGGTTTTGGGAGTTCTTATGATATGTTTTGTTTCTATCAAACCACGGAGGTAACCATGTTCTGTTACTAAACAAGACAACAACCAATTCTAGTGGATCTCATATATGAGGTTGACAAGTTTTGTAGCTCAGAAACCATAGAGGTAACCACGTTCTATTACTAAAAAATTAAATTTCAGTCTATGGTCTTCAACCAGTAAGTTAGTAACTAAAATACTTCAATGAATCATTCAGTAATTATCATACATAGTTGAAATACCATGAAATACAACGTAAATATGATTTTGGTCTACATTCAAAAAACCCCATTCAAATGGTGTATTTAGCCCGTAGAAATTCATAACCCATTCAACCTCATAAGAAATGCAACTTGTATGCGATAAAAAAGGCTCAAAACTAACCTTAGAGGTGACGATGATAGACAAAAATGTCTTACCTAGACGTCGAGCAGTTTATGAGCTAGGGGGAGGTGATGGAGTGATAATGGAGGATAAAAATGTTTGACCTGGGCGCGTAGGGGAGTGATGGATGTGTTCTTCAGTTGGGGGGAAAGATTAGCAACTCTGTGAGGTAGGACACAACACAGTTCATGCACGAGGGATTAAAAATGTGCTTTGCATTCAACGACAGTGGTATTCATCAACATCGTTGATTTCCCATTATCAAGCATACAAAGATGGGTTGCAATTGACCGTCATCGTTTTGTAATTGATAATTACAAAATTGCCACCACCAACTTTTCTAAGACGGTGTAGCACGACCGATGTCGAAGTTGCATTGTAAAAGGGTGTTTTTTTACTAGTGAGGGAGTAAAATAGAGTTTCTTTTTATAAAATCATAAAATAAAGAAAAAAATAGTAAATAATAGGCCCTGAGTACTCTAGATATAAATAGAGACATATTAAGTCCATTTTCAAACTTGACAATATGTCTCTACGCTTTCTTTTTTCTCAATTTTGTTTTTCCTTCTTCCTCTCCCAAAATTCTCTCTTTTTCTTGCATACATTCAAACTTGTCTTAGTAAAATGACGATCTCATACCCATTAACCGTTGGATCATCGTGAAATTTGAACACCAGGTTTAGAACTTATTTTCTCACATAATCACCATTGGTATTTTTAAAATAATGTCTATGGTGAGGGGAATGTCCCTCGCACGTAGCTCCTTGTTTTTCCCGCATACACCCAAATCTATCCCAGTAAAACTACGATCCTGAACTCTTTAACCATTAGATCATTGTGAAATTCGGACACCATATTTGGAATGCATTTTATCATATCCCCACCATTGATATTTGCGAAATAATGTTTGTGGTGAGAGAAATACCCCTCGCACGATGACAGTGGAATGGAGTTTCAATCCCTTCTCCTTCTCTCTAACGCTTGGAAACTTTAGCAAAGAAACTAGAGGAAAATATTGAGAAAACTCTGGGAACCACTAGAGATGCTGCTATCACTACAGGACTACACATGTGAGCTTGCTTAGAGGTAAGGGATGAGTGTATCGCCATTGGGGTTAGAATAAACACATGTAGGGATCCTTGAGGATCAAATTGAGGTTTATTTTGAAATGTATATTGTATTGTAATTCTTCTTGTATGATTATGTGACATTGTTTGAGGGGTTTTACTCCCCATATTGTGAGAAACATTTTTGTATAATTTATTTTTGTTTTGGATAAGATTTACTAGTTTAGCGTGACAAATTGTTATATTGATATCATGAAATTGTGATTGAAATTGTGTATAAGTGATAAAATGAATGTGATAAATTGTGAGATAACATATTTCTTTGAGATTATAACATTGTTATTGAGATTAAGTATAAGTGCAAAATTGAACATGTGTTAATTTACAAGATACACGTAAACATGTGATGGTGGATTATGACATTGTGAGATATTAAATTTTGAACATGAGATATGGTTGTAAATAAGTGTGTGGTTAATACTTGATGTGACAATTACTTGTGTTGTGAGTTGTGAATTATACAATAATCTAACTAGTGTTTACCTTGAGAAAAATGTTTATGCGCAAGGTGTTGAAACGAAAGTAATGCATGAGGTGTTAAAAGAAAAGTATAGGGTTCCAAGTTAGGAACCTGGGATATTAAATTGTAGCGCAATGTATTAAATGTTTTTGAAAACAAGTGTGAGGTCGTGGGTATTGTATAATTCATGTGCAATGTATGCATGCAAAAGTTGTTTCAGGGGTTGGACCTGAATCAAGAAGGTGAGACCATAACGAATTCTTCATAGTCTACGCCTTGGGGGTAAATACACTCGATTTGAGTACTCCTTTAAGCCTATATTGATCCCATATGATTGGAGCATTCTAAAAAAATAGAGTGACCCTAATTGGTTACCTTATGATTTTACTTAGTGAGAGTGACCTACATACCCATTGTGTGGCGTGTCTTGTTATATACTCCTAAGCGTCCTAGTGTTGTTTTTCACTAACATGGTACCACATTGCATATAGGCTTGAGTCTTAGTATAATTGTTGCATAACATCTGTGAATTGTTAGGTCTTGACTCAAGTGTGTGATTCATATGTAACGTGATTGGTGATTGAAAAATGAATTTTAAATGATAAAATGGTGAAGTAACATGGATTGTATTAAGTTGAGTTATGTTATAAATACTTCTATAATTTATATTGATTATATCTTTGTTTATCTATTTTATTTAAAAATATGATAACTCACTCCCTGTGTGTTGCTTGTGTTTGAATCCTATGATGATCTCGAACCTTGTGTTCATGGGAGCAGATGACTAGGTGAATGACTTTAAAGAATCTCATGCTAGAGGATGTTGGGACACAATGCTCTGATAGGATGTGACATTGGGGCATGAATTTTTAGTTCAATTTCATGATGTTATTTTACTTTATTTTATTCTACTATTTAACAAAATTTCCTTTGTAAAATATGACGGCCTTGTTCTAAGCTGAATGTTTTTAATAAGTTTTATTTGGTAAGAGTAAAGCAAAATGTGACCCTTTTACCCACATGAGCTCTTTATGTTAATTGAATCAAATCATTTTAGTTAATTTCACATTTTTATATGTTTTTCTTATTTATATGTATGTCGGGGTAAAGGGTGTCACATGAAGGACTTGATCAGAGATGATGTTACATAGGTTTGATGAGCACCAAACTTGTATAACATGTTCACATCCAAATAGCACATGCCAAGAGTTTTCAAAATTGGTATTGCGGTATTTGCATAAGGTTGAACAAGCAACACCCTGAGATTGAAGTCAAACTCTTATGGGGAGGCTACGTCTGAGAAGTCTTTAGAGGAAGCAACTAATCTTAGGTGGGACAGTGAGGTTCCAAACAAGGTTTCCAATTCTCAGGTACTCTAAGATCATCTCAAGGAGCTATGACTTCCATGAGGTGATGATAAGCAGACCTTATAGTGTAGTTTCCATCACGACTGTGCCTCCAAATTATTCCATCCTAAAAATTTACATTCAACAAGGGCATGGATGTAATAACCTAAGCATCTTGTTGGTTGAAGATTTGGTGAACGATGTTCAGCCTCCATGAAGATTGTGCATGATTAATTAGGGACCCAACTGTTAATTGTTCAAGGCCACGTGGAGTTTGTGTTGTGACATAAGGGTACGAGTGGTGCCTTAACCAAGGTTGTGACCATATATTAATATGTTCACCATTTCTAAGCCTTCATTTGACGCCTTCCTTGAGAAAAACCTGTGAAGTGTGGATGCTAAGCCAGACATAACTTGGACTATGCCCTAATTAAGCTTCCAAGAATCCACCTTGTGGAAAGTATTTAGCTTCGAAAATTTTTGTAACCATAACATCATGATCAGTGGACAATTTCCACCTAACTTCCCTAGCATTGCAAGGTTGAAACCATGGAGGTCTCAAAAACCCATTCCACCATATTCCTTCTTCATTGTCATTTTGTCCCGACTCATTCAGTTGATCCCTCTTGAGTCTGCCATTTTAGAACCCCACCAAAAGTTGTTCATCATTTTTTGAATATAGTTTTCCAAAGTTGATGGCAAGAGAAAAATGCTCATACAATATGATGGAATAGCTTGGTATTATGAGGATTTCCTTGCCAGTTTTTGACAAATGCTTACTTGACTAGTGTTTGATGTGTTTCCAGATCTTGTCTTTTATAAAATTGAAGGCTATTTTTTGTTTCTTCCAATGAGTGAGGGAAGACCCAAATACTTTCCTTTCCCTAGTTGTTTTGTGACTCCCAGTAAGGATGATAGCCTTTGTGATGCAAGCTCCATTGGAGCTTGTAGGCCTAGGATCTTCTTCATCAATGGATTCCTTTGCTTCTTGGAAGATAAATGGCAGCGGAATGGAGAAGGAAGAGAGAGAGGAGACGCCACTTCAAGGAGAAGATGAGTCTAGAAGAAGCTCACCACCATAGGAGGCCATGGATAAGAGCTGGAGGAAGAAGGAGATGAATGAAGGAGGGAGAGAAGAGCACGAAATTTTGTGCTCAAAAGAGCTCTGAAATCTGAAGTTAATATTCAAATGATCAAAGTTGAAAAAAATACACACACATGACCTCTATTTATAGCCTAAGTGTCACACAAAATTGGAGGGAAATTCAAATTTCACTTGAATTTGAAATTGAATTGTGGAGCCAAACTTTGGAGCCAAAATTTCACTAATTATGATTAGTGAATTTTAGTTATGGTTCAGCCCACTAATCCAAGATCAATTCCAAGATTCTCCACTAAGTGTGCTTAGGTGTCATGAGGCATGAAAAGCATGAAGGACATGCACAAAGTGTGACTATATGATGTGGCAATGGGGTGTAGTAAGCAAATGCTCACCTCCCCCTCTAAAATTTAATTGGATTGGGCTTCTACCAATTCAATTAAATTTATTTCCAACCACACACATCAAATATCCACTTAGTGCATGTGAAATTACAAAACTACCCCTAATACAAAAACTAGTCTAGGTGCCCAAAAATACAAGGGCTGAAAAATCCTATATTTCTAGGGTACCCTACCTACAATATGGAGCCCTATATACAAGGACCAAATATAATGACATCCTAGTCTAATATGTACAAAGATAATTGGACCCAACCTTGGCCCATGGGCTCAGAAATCTACCCTAAGGTTCATGAGAACCTAGGGCCTTCTTCAGCAGCTCTAGCCCAATCTTCTTGGAGCCTCTTGCTCATGGTTCTAGTGATTGGTCCCTTCCTAGGGAGGATTGCATCATCCCCTTCCCCTTGAAGAGGATTTGACCTCAAATCTGTTAGTTCCTCCTCCTCAATATCAGCTCCACCTGCAAAAGGAGTTAAATCAGAAATGTTAAAAGTGTGCTGACTCCATACTCTTCTGGGAGTCCAACCTATAGGCATTGTTATTGATCCTCTCCAAAACCTGAAAAGGTCCATCCCCTCTAGGCTAAGCTTGGATTTCCTTTTAGTAGGGAATCTATCCTTCCTAAGATGGAGCCAAACCCAGTCACCCTCATTAAGAACTAGCTCTTTTCTTCCTCTATTGCCTTTAGTTGAATACACCTTTGTTTGTTCTCTATTTGGTTCTTAACCCTCTCATGCACTTCTTTACAAATTCTGACCTAGATTCCCCTTCTTTATGTATAAAAGAAGTGTCCAGTGGGAGGGAATGAGGTCTAACGGTGTTAGGGGATTGAACCCATAGACAACCTCAAAAGGGGACTGCTTGGTGGTTCTATGAACCCCCCTGTTGTAGGCAAATTCTACATGAGGAAGATACTCATCCAAGACTTATGGTTGCCTTTCAGAAGAGCCCTTAAAAGGGTGGATAAAGACCTATTCACTACCTCTGTTTGCCCATCAGTTTGTGGATGACAAGTGGTAGAGAAAAGAAGTTTAGTTCCTAACTTAGCCCATAAGGTTTTCCAGAAGTGGCTAAGGAACTTAGCATCTCTATCTGACACAATGGTCCTAGGCAAACCATGGAGTCTCACAACTTCCTGAAAAAGAGTTTTGAGATGTGGGAAGCATCATCCACCTTGTGGCATGGTATAAAGTGTGCCATCTTGCTAAACCTATCCACCACCACAAAGATAGAGTCTACACCTCTTTGGGTTCTAGGAAGCCCAAGGACAAAGTCCATACTAATGTCTACCCAAGGTGCAGATGGGATGGGTAAGGGTGTGTATAGCCCATGAGGCATCACCCTAGACTTGGCTTGTAAACAAGCCACACACCTAGTGCAATGCTTATGGACATCTTTCTTCATATGGGCCAATAAAACTTTTCTTTGAGTAAGACAAGGGTCTTGTCTATCCCAAAGTGGCCCATGAGCCCACCCTCATGGCTCTCTTTCACAAGTAATTTCCTAATGGATCCTTGGGGTATGCAAAGCTTTCCCTCTTTGAACAAATACCCCTCAGCCAAATAGAATCCATCTTGGGCCTTTTTCCCACAACTCTCATAAATGGGAGAGAAATGTTCATCTAAAGCATACAAGTCCCTAATATTATCAAATCCTAAAATTTGAGCTCCTAGGGAGCAAAACAATGTGTGTCTCCTAGAGAGGGCATCAGCTACCACATTTGTTTTTCCCTTTTTGTATTTGATAACATATGGAAATTGCTCTAGGTACTCTACCCATTTTGCATGCCTCTTGTTTAACTTGCTTTGCCCTCTAATGTACTTAAGTGATTGATGATCACTATGAATGACAAATTCCTTGGAAACAAGGTAATGTTCCCAAGTTTGGAGGGCTCTTATTAAGGCATAAAGCTCTTTATCATAGGTGGGGTAGTTGAGGTGGCACTATGAAGTTTTTCACTAGAATAAGCAATAGGGTGCCCACCTTGTAACAATACAGCTCCAACTCCCACTCCAGAGGCATCACATTCTAGCTCAAAAGTTTTAGAAAAGTCAGGAAGAGCTAGAACAGGTGCCTTAGTAAGCTTTTCTTTGAGCAAAGCAAAGGCTTGCTCTTGTTTTTCACCCCAGGTAAATGCCACATTCTTCTTCACCAGCTCATTGAGAGGTGATGCAATTGTAGAGAAATTAGGAATGAACCTTCTATAGAAGCTTGCTAACCCATGGAAGCTCCTAATATCTCCCACACTTTTTGGGGTGGGCCATTCTTGGATGGCCTTGATTTTCTCAGGGTCCACTTGGACCCCATTTCTACCAACTACAAAACCTAAGAAAACTATATTATCTACACAAAAGGTACACTTCTCTATATTTGCATAGAGGGTGTTTTTCCTAAGGACTGAAAGAACTTGTCTGAGATGTCCTAAGTGAAAATCTAGGCTCCTACTATACACTAAAATATCATCAAAATAAACAACTACAAATCTACCTATGAAATCCCTTAAGACATGATGCATAAGCCTCATAAAGGTGCTTGGTGCATTAGTGAGCCCAAAAGGCATCACTAGCCATTCATACAAACCAAACTTGGTCTTGAAAGCAGTTTTCCACTCATCACCCTTTTTCATCCTGATTTGGTGATAACCACTTTTAAGATCAATTTTTGAAAAGATATTGGCACCATGCAACTCATCAAGCAGATCATCAAGTCTAGGAATGGGGTGCCTATACTTTACAGTGATGTTGTTGATGGCCCTGCAATCTGTACACATTCTCCACGTACCATCCTTTTTGGGCACCAACAACACTGGCACAGCACATGGGCTTAGGCTCTCTTGGACCCAGCCCTTCTCCAACAATTCTTTAACCTGAGACTCTATCTCCTTAGTCTCCTGAGGGTTAGTCCTATAGGCTGGCCTATTAGGAAGGCTTGCTCCTGGGACTAAATCTATTTGGTGTTCTATTCCCCTTAAAGGAGGTAGCCCAGGGGTATCTCTTTGGGAAATATATCACCAAATTCATGTAAGAGTTCTTGGACCTTTGGGGGTAAGGTCTCAAATGTAGGAATTGTGGCAGTGCTAAGGGATGTTTCCCTTAGGAGAAGGTAGAAAGATTGTTTAAGAAGGAGTGCTCTTTTAATATCACCTTTTGTTGCAAAATGATTTTCCTTCTTAACAATCTTCTTGGAGGAATCCTTTCCCTCTTTTTCCTTCCCCTGGCCTTTGAAGACAAGACCTTACTATCCTTCTTTTTCTTTTGTTTTTCTAATTTTCTTCCTCATCCCTCTTATCTTTCATAGTTAGTTGATCTTTGGCCACCTGTGAAGGTGTTTGAGGATGCAACACAAATTTAGTGCCAAGATGGGTGAGGCTAGTCTCATTAGTTAGGCCATTATAAATGATCTTCCTATCAAATTGCCATGGCCTTCCTAAAAGAATATGTCCTGCCTCCATGGGAACTATATCACAATTAACTTCATCCTTATATGTCCCAATGGAGAAAGGTACCTTCACTTGTTGGTTAACTATCATTTCCCCTTGCTCATTGAGCCATTGAAGTTTATAAGGTTTTGGGTGGGGAATGATAGTGAGGTTCAACTTGGAAACTAATCTTGTGCTACAACAATTGCAACAAGATCCACTATCCACAATGAGAGAACAAGTTTTATCTAAAATTTTGCATCTTGTATGAAAGATGTTCTCTCTTTGGGATTGAGATAGATCACAAGATTGACCTCCAAGGAGCCTTCTAACCATTAAGAGGTCACCTTCTTCATGAGGGTAGACTTCCTCACTAGACTCTTCACCCCTTACTTCATCTTCACTTCCACTAGAGGAAGGGCAAGAAGTAGTCTCCTCTTGACTACTATAAATGTCTTGACCCTCATGATCATGGTTTTCTTTGTGGGGCATTGAGAGGCAATGTGACCTCTCCCAAGACATTTGAAGCATTTAATGTTGCTAGTCCTTTCTTGGGAACTAGTCTTAGGGGTGTATTTCTCTATGGTCTTACCCTTATCTTCCTTGGGTTTTGAAGGTGCAGCCCCTAAAATTCCATGGGCTTGGTCCTTCCTTGGATAAGAGTGAGAGCCATAAGATTTTGAAGAAGGCTTTCTTTAAGTTGTTGCTCCACTCTTATACAAAGTTGGACTAGCTCATCTAGGTCCCTATATGGAAGGAGTTCAACCTTGTCCCTCACTTCCATATTGAGCCCACTAAGGAACCTAGCTATGCTTGTTCTTTCCTCCTCCCTAAGTCCAGCTCTTAAAAGGAGTAGTTCCATTTGTTGTCTATATTCTTCAACACTCATACTCCCTTGTCTAAGCCTTTGGAGCTTGTCCATAAGCTCCCTTTCATAGTAGGAGGGAATGTGCCTCTTCCTAAGGGCACTCTTAAGATCATTCCAATACTCTACTGGAGGATCCTCATGAATCCTTCATTCTTTAACAAGGGAAGTCCACCAATAGAGGGCATACCCTTGAAAGCTAAGGGTAGCCAATGGAACTTTTCTCTCTTCGCTAATATGATGGCAAGCAAAGAGTTGTTCAACCTTCATTTCCCAATCTAAGTAGGCCTCAACATTATCTTTTCCGTGGAAATATGGGAGGCTAATGTTAACCTCTTGAGGCCTTCTATCCTTTTCTCTTCTTTGGAGTGATGTTTAGTATGTGAACTATGACGCCCTCTATAATAGTCGCTAAGTTCTTCACTTAAACTCTTGCAAGAGTCATGACTACTATAGGAGGCATGTTTTTCTATTTTCATTTCTTTCATTATTTTTCTTCTTTCTTCCTCTCTTATTTTCTCTCTTTCATCTTGACTTATTTCTTTCATCATGTGGTATCAGAGCTTGGAGGAAGAAGGAGATGAATGAAGGGAGGGGGAGAGAAGAGCACGAAATTTTGTGCTCAAAAAGAGCTCTGAAATCTGAAGTTAATATTCAAATGATCAAAGTTGAAAAAAATACACACACATCACCTCTATTTATAACCTAAGTGTCACACAAAATTGGAGGGAAATTCAAATTTCACTTGAATTTGAAATTGAATTTGTGGAGCCAAACTTTGGAGCCAAAATTTCACTAATTATGATTAGTGAATTTTAGTTATGGTTCAGCCCACTAATCCAAGATCAATTACAAGATTCTCCACTAAGTGTGCTTAGGTGTCATGAGGCATGAAAAGCATGAAGGACATGCACAAAGTGTGACTATATGATGTGGCAATGGGTGTAGGAAGCAAATGCTCACCTCCCCCTCTAAAATTTAATTGGATTGGGCTTCTACCAATTCAATTAAATTTATTTCCAACCACACACATCAAATATCCACTTAGTGCATGTGAAATTACAAAACTACCCTAATACAAAAACTAGTCTAGGTGCCCAAAAATACAAGGGCTGAAAAATCCTATATTTCTAGGGTACCCTACCTACAATATGGAGCCCTATATACAAGGACCAAATATAATGACATCCTAGTCTAATATGTACAAAGATAATTGGACCCAACCTTGGCCCATGGGCTCAGAAATCTACCCTAAGGTTCATGAGAACCCTAGGGCCTTCTTCAGCAGCTCTAGCCCAATCTTCTTGGAGCCTCTTGCTCATGGTTCTAGTGATTGGTCCCTTCCTAGGGAGGATTGCATCACACGATTTGTCTTGCCCCAGATATCCAAATCGGGCTCGCACGATGAAAAGACCATGTTGAGACACAATCTTAAGCTACTTTGAACCTTGGCCCATGAAAAGAATCCTCATCCTTTCCCCGGAGAAAAGGACAGCAGAATCTCCTCAAGGAAGAGCGAATAACGAATGCTAAAACCCGAATTCCTAATCAAAGATTGGAAAGGAAGAAATGAAAAGAAAGAAAAGAAAAGGAAAAGAAGGTTTCCCGATCGAAGATCAGAAGAAAGTAAAAAGAAAAAAAAAGGGAGATCGAAGAAAAAACAGAATAATTCCCGATCAATACAGGAAACCAGGAAAGAGAACAGAAGATTTTCTGACTAGATAAATTTTTTGCAGGGTAAATGACTGCCGGCAAAGGAAAACCCATTTTTGAAGTAGTTATTCCTTTGGGATTGCCATTCAAAGTCGCTCTCGACTGGCGATATCCCGCCCCACATGAACAAAGAGGAAAAGACCGACACACCCATCTTCCTCTCCAAAAACACTACCCTCGAGAAAATCCTATTGATCCGTGATCTTGCATGTGATCTTTTGGTTCGATAGGAAATCATGTGCAAAATAAAGTCATGGTGCAACTATGGTTTGGAATTAGGGTAAAACACTTACCTGTGTGAGTTTTTATACACTATGAGTAATTTTATTCCAAGTTTCAGTCTAACCCGACGTTTCCCCTGAATATTCATTTAAAAGCTAAATGTTGACATCCTGCCCTTCATTTTCGGTTACAAGGAAAATTACTTTTGGCATGAGTATATTGTTTCTCTAAAATGTGGTGCTCTTGTGAATGATTTATTTTTCCTTGCTAAAGAATGTTCACCTTTTAGGTGAAAGAACCCGGTGGACCATTCGGTCCAACCCTCAAATCTTATCCAGAGCCCCATGAATTGCTTGTCATTCATGCATCCTCCACCATCGAGTCTGGAGCTCCACGAATTCATTGCCTAGCGCTGTTCGTCTATCCTCCACCCTCAAATCTTATCCGGAGCCCCATGAATTGCTTGTCATTCATGCATCCTCCACCATCAAGTCTAGAGACCCACGAATTGATTGCTTAGCGCTGTTCGCCTATCCTCCACCCTTAAATTTTATCTGGAGCCCCATGAATTGCTTATCATTCATGCATCCTCCACCATCGAGTCTGGAGCCCCATGAATTAATTGCTTAGCGCTTTTCGTCTATCCTCCACCCTCAAATCTTATCCAGAGCCCCATGAATTACTTATCATTCATGCATCCTCCACCATCGAGTTGGAGCCCCACGAATTGATTGCCTAGCGCTGTTCGTCTATCCTCCACCCTCAAATCTTATCCGGAGCCCCATGATTTGCTTGTCATTCATGCATCCTCCACCATCGAGTCTGGAGCCCCACGAATTGATTGCTTAGCGTTGTTCACCTATCCTCCACCCTTAAATTTTATCCGGAGCCCCATGAATTGCTTATCATTCATGCATCCTCCACCATCGAGTCTGGAGCCCCATGAATTGATTGCTTAGCGCTGTTCTTCTATCCTCCACCCTCAAATCTTATCCAGAGCCCCATGAATTGCTTATCATTCATGCATCCTCCACCATCGAGTCGGAGCCCCACGAATTGATTGCCTAGCGCTGTTCGTCTATCCTCCACCCTTAAATTTTATTCGGAGCCCCATGAATTGCTTGTCATTCATGCATCCTCCACCATCGAGTCTGGAGCCCCACGAATTGATTGCTTAGCACTGTTCGTCTATCTCCACCCTCAAATCTTATCTAGAGCCCCATGAATTGCTTGTCATTCATGCATCCTCCACCATCGAGTCCGAAGTCACATGAATTGATTGCCTAGCACTGTTCGTGTATCCTCCACCATCCTATTCGGAGCCCCATGAATTGATTGCCTAGCACTATTCATGTGTCCACCGTTATCTAGCACGGAGCTCCGGTGACTGGAAAATATGATTTTTTTGTTATTTTCCCGATCGATTCCTTTGCCAAACATGTGTATATGTCTATATTTTGTTATTGGTGTTTTTTGTTGTTTGTGTTTGTTTTGTGTTGTGCAGAGAAAGAAGAAGGAGAGACAGAAGTCGTCATAGACAAATCATGGAAAAGGGCGAAGACGGATGAAATCAGTGTTTTATCTCTGCTTTCCTCTTATCTCCGATAAAAGGTAAGTAAAGAGGGCAATTGTCATACCCTAATTTCGTCCGGGGACTATTGTTTGATGGCATGCAACCTTTGGTTAACCACTTCGAGGTACTTGGTACCCTTTGTTGCACAATACGTGAAGCTCCAAGACATGTCGGAAATCAAAAGGAAGCATTGTTACGCAATCCATGAAATTCCGTAGCATGCCAGAAATCAAAAGGAAGTATTGTTACGCAATCCGTGAGTTTCCGTAACACTCCGAAAGCTAAAAAAAAGGAGTAATTACATGACCCGTAAGGTTCCGTAACCTTACAGAAAGAAAAACAAGTATCGTTACGAAATTCGTAAAGTTTCGTAACGTTACGGAAAAAGAATCACCAAAAAAGCAAGAGGGGTGTATTTAGTAAAAAGGGGGTGCAAATAGCAACCAGACCCACTTGGGCCTTCCAGATTGTTCCTCCAGAAGGCGATTGCTTCTGGAGGAAGCAACCTAGCTCGCCTGGGCGAGCTGGGTGGCAAGCTCCTCCCCTATTTTCCTATAAATAGAGGGAGGAGTGAAGAAGAAAAGGGTTCAGCCCCTTGGCATTTCATAATCACTTAAAATTGGTGAGGAAAATTGTTTCCGTGAAGAAAATCCAAGCCGAGGCGCTTCCATAACGTCTCTGTAACGTTTCCGTGGGTGATTTCACGAAGATTTTCAACCGTTTTGTCGTTCGTCATTCGTTCTTTGTCGTTCTTCGGTCTTCAACCGGTAAGTTCCCGAATCGAACTTTTCAATTCATTCTATGTACCCTTGGTGGTCCCACTTGTTTCGCGTGCTTTTATTTCCATTTCATTTACTTTCCGTACCCTCTTTTGGCGTGCTTCAGTCATTTACTTAAGTCATTTTCTCGCCTAATCAAAAAATAAAATAAATTTCCATCGATCATTTGATTTGTAATATCCGTTAATTTCTGTTAAAATGAAATCCGACCGTTCGGTCATGCCGTAACCACGTTGGAAACCAAAAAGAGGTAAAATAATAATATAATAATCAAAAATATCTTTTAGTAAAATAAAGCAAAAAAATCAATCGGACGTTTCTCTTTGGGATTTCTCTTTCTTAATTGAATTGACTAATAACTAAAGTGAAACTAAGGCTAAAATCAACTCGCAAAGTCAAGCTCGTTCGCAAAAAATCACTAAAAGGATTTTAAGGTTCGATACCTCAGTTTTTCTCACCAAGTAAAAATAGATCATTTTAAGGTCCAACGCCTTAAAAGGACCACCTTCCAAGTAAAAAGAATCGCTTGATTCACCCTTAACAAAGAACTACGTAGGTTTGATTTCCTCTTCGATGGAGGATACGTAGGAGCAAGAGCCCCGCTTTTGTCGACCTCAAAATAAAAAAAGAAATAAAAGGTTTAAATACATAATTTCACACAATCCTAATCTAAGGTTGTTGTCCTTTGGGACAAACGTGAGAGGTTCTAATACCTTCTCCTCAACGTAAATACAACTCCCGAATCTGGAATATTCTTCATGACCGGTTTCCTTCGGTTTTTCCGACGTTTTCCACAAATAAACGTTGGTGGCGACTCCGCGCATTTTCCTCCTTTGGAAGATGCACCCGTGAGCCTCGCCTCGCTCGCCCACAAAAGGGTAGGTTGCGACACATGGCAGTGTGAAAAATGGCACGCAGCGTGTCAGCTCCGTGCCCCTATTCAAGGTACCTATATAGGAGGGAGCTAAAAAGGCTTTTAGTGATAATTCCCAAGGTGGTCATATCTCTCTTGATGGTCCTAGAGGTATCATCCCCTTCGAAAAACATATTGCAGCAGTAGGGACTAGTAGCAACAATATGTTATCAAAGAGAAAAACTCTAGATCAGGGTTCACTGTAATCAAGCAAGTCGAAGACCTAGCATGATCACAGATTCACCTCCACTCCTTATGTTCCCACGAACCCGGGTATAGGGCCCTTTTTCAACTCACCGTGTGTGCAAATAGTGTTGGTGTTTGTGTGCATCAAATGAATAAATATTTACCTCATGCATACATTTAAAACACACTAAAAGCATCAAAGAGTTATATACACAAGAACATAAGAAAAATAAAGGGAAACCAACAAAGGAGAAAGTCATGATAAAACATTGCACAAGATTAAATGGCCTAACTCTCTAAAAACAGTCCCCCGCGGAGTCGCCAACTATCGCAACCTACCCTTCGGCAGGAGGCGACGTGTGACTCGCTGGTGCATCTTCCAAGAAAGGAATACACGCGGAGTCGCCACCAACGTTTATTTGAGGAAAACGTCGGAAAAACCAGAAAAGACGTGGTCTGCGAACTTTAAGTGAAAGGTTCGGGAGTTGCATTTACGCACGGAGAAGGTATTAGCACCCCACACGTCTGTCACAAGAGATGGCAGCCTTTAATAAAATGTGCAAATATGACTTCAATTTTATGTTATTTTCCCTTTTTACGTTCTTATGTCTTTTATGAACTTTTATATTTTTTATCTTTTTGTGGTCGACGAGGGTGTTTCCCTTGCTCCTACGTATTCCTCAATTATGAAAGAAAATCAGACCTATGTAGTTCTTTGAGAACTAAGCGTTGGTTAAGTTGTTTTTATCCTTTTTTGCAAGATATATTTTGATTAAAAGGTCATTTAAGGCGTTGAACTATTCAACAATCTTTCAGTTCTTTTTGAAAGGAGATAAAACATTAAGGCATTGGACCATTAATGATCTCTTTTTTTTTTTTTTTTTGAAAGAGGTAGTAAAGCTACATGTTGACTTTAGGCCCTTTTTAGAAATCTACGTTTAACCAATAAAAGCGGAAAAGACCATTTCAAGGCGTTGGACCTTAAGAATGGCTTTTTTAGGTGATGACAAAAGCTTTATTTATGAATTGATTTTAGCCTTAGTTTCACTTTGGTTATTAGTCAATTCGATTAAGAAAGAAAAATCCCAAAGAAAAAAATCCGATTAGTTTTTTTTTATTTTACTAAAAGATATTTTTTTACTACTATATTATTATTTTGCCTCTTTTTGGTTTTAAACGTGGTTACGGCATGACCGAACGGTCGGATTTCATTTTAACAGAAATTAAAACATGTTACAATACGAATGATTGGTGAAAATTTATTTTATTTTTTATTAGGTGAGAAAATGACTTAAATAAATGACTAAAGCACGTCAAAAAGAGGTACGGAAAGTACATGAAATGAAAATAAAAGCACGCGAAACAAATGAGGACCACTAAGGGTACATAGAATGAATTGAAAAGTTTGATTTCGGGAACTTGCCGGTTGAAGACCGAAGAACGACGAAGAACCAACGAAGAACGGCGAAGAATGGTTGAAAATCTTCGCAAAATCACCCACAGAAACGTCACGGAAGCGCCTTGGCTTGGATTTTCTTCACGGAAACAATTTTTCTCACTAATTTTAACTGATTCTCAGATACCAGGAAGGTTGAACATTTTTGTTCTTCCCTCTTCCCCTATTTATAGGAAAATGAGGGAGGAGCTTGCCACCCACCTCGCCTAGGTGAGCTCAGCTCGCCCAAGCGAGCTAGGTTGCTTCCTCTAGAAGGCATCGCCTTCTGGAAAACTTCCTGGAAGGCCCAAGTGGGCCTGGTTGCTATTTGCACCCCTTGTTTACTAAATAAACCCCTCCCTTTTTTTGCTGATTCTTTTTCCGTAACGTTACGAAACTTTACGAATTACGTAACGATACTTGTTTTCTTTTTGTAATGTCACGAAACCTTACGGATTACGTAACCATCCCTTCTTTGGCTTCCGGAATGTTACGGAACTTTACGGATTGTGCATTAACACTTCCTTTTGACTTCCGGCATGTCACGGAACTTCACGGATTGTGCAACAATGCTTTCTTTTGACTTTCGGCATGTCAAACTTCGCGAATTTCCTAACGATGGGTGCCAAGTACTCGAAGTGGTTAAACGAGGGTTGCATCCCAACAAACGGATGGTCCCGAACGAAATTAGGTATGACAACTGCCATTACACTCACATAAGCCATTTTGCTTTCTCGAAGTGACATTTGGTTTTCGAAGATGCTCGCTTAGTGGCACCGTGCGCTTAGCCAAACTTTGAAATTCAAGTTTTTTTTTCAGCACACAGGCTTGGCTTAGCGCACGGGTAAGTCCGCTTAGCAAGGTCTGCAGATTAGAAAAGCTGAACTCTTGCTAAGCCGGGATCTGGGCCAACTTAACTAAAATGATGCATCTTAAGTACAGAGGAGCATGCGCTTAGCTTATAAGGACTCACTTAGCGCTCATATTGCCACAAGGAATTTAGCTTGGCGACAATAGGTCGCGCTTAGCCAAGGATAAGCTGGCGCTTAGCGATCCGACTAAAGCTTAGCTGAATTCAGATCGAATTGAAGTTGGCTTAGCTCATCCTGTCCAGCTTAGCGGACCAAATCAGCCTTAGATGCAAGGGTTGGTGGCTAAGCGCTTTAGACTCTCGGCTTAGCGCATGAACAAAGATGAGCTTAGCGTGAGGCTTGCACTTAGCGAAAGGACTGTTTTTCATTAAATGTTTTATAAGTTATTTTTCAGTCCCTTCCTCAACAAATTGAAACCCTTATATCTAACATTCAAGGATAAGCTGATATACTCCACTACACAAATTATAAAGCAAGTTCCACATGATATAATGCATGAAAAACAGAGATAACAGAAATTAAAATTGGATTGCCTCCCAGGAAGCGCTTCTTTAACGTCATTAACTTGACGCATAGCTTAATACCTTCAAGGTGGCACGAAAGTCACATAGAACACATCTTCCTTGAAGTTTCGCCTTTTAGCTAGAAAATCCATGAACTTCATATAGTCTCGAAGTACATTCCAAATCATTTCAAGAAATGTGTTAGTGATTAAAGAAAGAATGGCACTTAAGGTTTCCTCATGCTCTCCTTGCCTTTCTTTCTTGACAATCAGTTGACGAGGAAGGTTATTGATTTTGAGAATATTTTCTTATTGGTTTTCTACTGTTGAGTACTTCACCCCTTGTTGTTGTGCTTGTTCCTCATCTTTTTCTCTTGACTCATGCTCTTTACAGGGCTTTCCTCTTGAGCTTCAACCTCTACAAAGTATTTTTCTTGTCTGGACATATATTGAGTCACTGCTTCTGCCAGCTCACCAACCTGGATTTCTACACTTTGGAGTGCTTGTTGAGTTGATTTAGTTTTTCCTTGAATTGCATCAACAATTTATCCAGATTGGAACCTCTTTCTGCTTCATTTTGATAGTAAGGTTGTAACTCTGGTCTCCCTTGATAGTTTTCTATTGAGTAGCTCTTGCCAAAATGAATTTCATGATTTTTCATTGAATTTTGATTGGCTTTTGAGCTAGCATGGTATGCCCTGAATTCCTCAAACACACTTTCAAGATTAGGAGTTCTTTCTTCTTATATTGATTGTAAGGACTTAAATCTTGTTCCCACCCTTGATCGTGTGCTGTCAAGATATTCATTTCACCACTTAAAAAGCTCTAAATATCATGGAACTAAATCATCTGCAGAAGATTTACTATACATAAAAAGCACTAACAAGAGCAGCAGTCACCAAGTCAAGAGGAAAACAAACATAAACAAAAACAAATATTCTCAAATAATAAAAGAATAAAGAATAGACACCTAAAAACGAACTAACTTCCCAAATAAAAAGAAGTTCCCGGCAACGGTGCCAAAAACTTGTTCGCTTCCGGCAAGTGCACCAGATCGCACAAGTAGTATAAAACGGTAAGAACCGAGTATCGAACTCTCGGGGAACTTGTGTTATTTGGTAAGCTATTTCAGCAAATAGGTGTATGGTGTGTAAAGTTAAGTGTGAATATGAACAGGTGTATAAACTATCTGTGCAAAAAGAAAGAAAATCACGCGAGAGAAATGATATGTAAAAACAAGTAGAAAACACGTTGGCCTTCCTAATAAGTGCCTGATGCTAAAAAGATATTCTCCATCTAACAATGCTCATGTGTTCATATGGTGTCTCCTGAGATACTAAACCTCGATTCCTCATGATAGTTTAGCCTAATCTTGATCAAGCATCATCCGCAGATTCCTCTTGTAGGACTAAACTCAACCAGGAAGCATTAAGACACACATACACAACTAAATTATCACACCCTGATTCCCCGTGATAGTACGACAACTTAGCCCTATACTATCAAGGACTTTAGAGTCAGACCAGTTTCCACTGTTGAATGACCCTAACAAAGCATGCATCTACATGATCAAGGTAAAGGCATACTGGAGTAAGAAGCAGATAGCACAGAGAACACACAAAACATCATTAAATAGATAGAAATATATTTACATTAGGTACCTACAAGGAAGATCCAACAGAGGATTTAGCTTTCCATAACCAGGAAGCCTTCTTTACAACAAAGAGAAGAACAAGATGAAAGATTGCAAAAATACAAGTGGTGAGGATGTCTCCTTCACCTCTAGGATCTCACAATCACTCACAAACTCATCTCAAGCTCTCAAATCGGCTCCTGCTTCAAGCTCTAGTCTCTACAGATCTTCACACATCAAAATCTCTCAAAACTCTCTGGAACTTGGACCTTTCTCTCTCTAGAATCTCTAGACATGCAAAGCTCTGAATCCTAGTCCAAACTCTCCCTCTAAAATCTAATTTCACGCTTAAATAGGTGGCCTTGTTCGTGCTTGTGCGCTTAGTGCAATTATGGACTGCTTAGCGCATATTAGTGAATTTTGGCTTAGCGCGTGCCTTTCTCGCTTAGCGGATGGACTGAAGCGGTGTGCTTAGTGAGATGAAGCGATGCGCTTAGCGAACCTATACAGCTCATCTTCTTCCAGTGTCTTCCTCGCGCTTAGCCCATGAGTGTTGCACTTAGCGAACGCTCGCTAAGCCAGTAGATTGGCTTAGCGAGAAGGTGAAAAATAGCACTTTTCAAAGCTTGCCTAATTAACCTGAAATTGAGAGAAAATGATTATTAAACACACAAAATGGAAGTACTAAGTATTTATTACCTATATTTAACAGAAAATACTTATAACACTACAAAATAACCATAAATTGGAAGAGTTTGATACAATTTACACAAGTTTTATACACAAAAGTTAGTCATATTCACCAACTAACAGCTACATCTAGCTCTCCTTTTCTCACTAGTAAAGGGTTTCACTAGTCAAAACTTGATTACAAAACAAGTATTCTAACTTGCCACTCCTAGCTTTACAAGTATTCTTAACACCACTTTTGGTACCTTCTTAGACTCCCCCTGAATCTAAGAACCCAACTATTGTTTAACACTAAGTCACTCTTGGCTTTCACAAACAAATGTTTGAATGAATACAAGTATTCTTAACACTCAAGGAATGAATATATAGTTAGGCACAGATATAGAATAACTTTGCTTCTCAAAGGATAAACAAATGTAAATAGTGTATAATCATCTAGTAATTTTAGCAGAGTTTTCTTCACATATTGATGTAAGCTCCATTGGAGCTTGTAGGCCTAGGATCATCTTCATCAATGGATTCCTTTGCTTCTTGGAAGATGAATTGCAGCGGAATGGAGAAGGAAGAGAGAGAGGAGACGCCACTTCAAGGAGAAGATGAGTCTAGAAGAAGCTCACCACCATAGGAGGCCATGGATAAGAGCTTGGAGGAAGAAGGAGATGAATGAAGGGAGAAGGAGAGAAGAGCACGAAATTTTGTGCTCTAAAAGAGCTCTGAAATCTGAAGTTAATATTCAAATGATCAAAGTTTTAAAAAATGCACACACATGACCTCTATTTATAGCCTAAGTGTCACACAAAATTGGAGGGAAATTCAAATTTCACTTGAATTTGAAATTGAATTTGTGGAGCCAAACTTTGGAGCCAAAATTTCACTAATTATGATTAGTGAATTTTAGTTATGGTTCAGCCCACATCAATTCCAAGATTCTCCACTAAGTGTGCTTAGGTGTCATGAGGCATGAAAAGCATGAAGGACATGCACAAAGTGTGACTATATGATGTGGCAATGGGGTGTAGTAAGAAAATGCTCACCTCCTCCTCTAAAATTTAATTGGATTGGGCTTCTACCAATTCAATTAAATTTATTTCCAACCACACACATCAATTATCCACTTAGTGCATGTGAAATTACAAAACTACCCCTAATACAAAAACTAGTATAGGTGCCCTAAAATACAAGGGCTGAAAAAATCCTATATTTCAAGGGTACCCTACCTACAATATGGAGCCCTAAATACAAGGACCAAATATAATGACATCCTAGTCTAATATGTACAAAGATAATTGGACCCAACCTTGGCCCATGGGCTCAGAAATCTACCCTGAGGTTCATGAGAACCCTAGGGCCTTCTTCAGCAATTCTAGCCCAATCTTCTTGGAGCCTCTTGCTCATGATTCTAGTGACTGGTCCATTCCTAGGGAGGATTGCATCATCCCCTTCCCCTTGAAGAGGATTTGACCTCAAATTTGTTAGTTCCTCCTCCTCAATATAAGCTCCACTTGCAAAAGGAATTAAATCAGAAATGTTAAAAGTGGTGCTGACTCCATTCTCTTCTGGGAGGTCCAACCTATAGGCATTGTTATTGATCCTCTCCAAAACCTGAAAAGGTCCATCCCCTCTAAGGCTAAGCTTGGATTTCCTTTTAGTAGGGAATCTATCCTTCCTAAGATGGTGCCAAACCCAGTCACCCTCATTAAGAACTAGCTTTTTTCTTCCTCTATTGCCTTTAGTTGAATACACCTTTGTTTGGTTCTCTATTTGGTTCTTAACCCTCTCATGCAACTTCTTTACAAATTCTGACCTAGATTCCCCTTCTTTATGTATAAAAGAAGTGTCCAGTGGGAGGGGAATGAGGTCTAACGGTGTTAGGGGATTGAACCCATAGACAACCTCAAAAAGGGACTGCTTGGTGGTTCTATGAACCCCCCTGTTGTAGGCAAATTCTACATGAGGAAGATACTCATCCCAAGACTTATAGTTGCCTTTCAGAAGAGCCCTTAAAAGGGTGGATAAAGACCTATTCACTACCTCTATTTGCCCATCAATTTGTGGATGACAAGTGGTAGAGAAAAGAAGTTTAGTTCCTAGCTTAGCCCATAAGGTTTTCCAGAAGTGGCTAAGGAACTTAGCATCTCTATCTGACACAATGGTCCTAGGCAAACCATGGAGTCTCACAACTTCCTTGAAAAAGAGTTTTGAGATGTGGGAAGCATCATCCACCTTGTGGCATGGTATAAAGTGTGCCATCTTGCAAAACCTATCCACCACTACAAAGATAGAGTCTACACCTCTTTGGGTTCTAGGAAGCCCAAGGACAAAGTCCATACCAATGTCTACCCAAGGTGCAGATGGGATGGGTAAGGGTGTCTATAGCCCATGAGGCATCACCCTAGACTTGGCTTGTAAACAAGCCACACACCTAGTGCAATGCTTATGGACATCTTTCTTCATATGGGGCCAATAAAACTTTTCTTTGAGTAAGACAAGGATCTTGTCTATCCCAAAGTGGCCCATGAGCCCACCCTCATGGCTCTCTTTGACAAGTAATTTCCTAATGGATCCTTGGGGTATGCAAAGCTTTCCCTCTTTGAACAAATACCCCTCAGCCAAATAGAATCCAACTTGGGCCTTTTTCCCACAACTCTCGTAAATGGGAGAGAAATGTTCATCTAAAGCATATAAGTCCCTAATATTATCAAATCCTAAAATTTGAGCTCCTAGGGAGCAAAACAATGTGTGTCTCCTAGAGAGGGCATCAGCTACCACATTTGTTTTTCCCTTTTTGAATTTGATAACATATGGAAATTGCTCCAGGTACTCTACCCATTTTGCATGCCTCTTGTTTAACTTGCTTTGCCCTCTAATGTACTTAAGTGATTGATGATCACTATGAATGACAAATTCCTTGGAAACAAGGTAATGTTCCCAAGTTTGGAGGGCTCTTATTAAGGCATAAAGCTCTTTATCATAGGTGGGGTAGTTGAGGGTGGCATATGAAGTTTTTCACTAAAATAAGCAATAGGGTGTCCACCTTGTAACAATACAGCTCCAACTCCCACTCAGAGGCATCACATTCTAGCTCAAGAGTTTTAGAAAAGTCAGAAGAGCTAGAACAGGTGCCTTAGTAAGCTTTTCTTTGAGCAAAGCAAAGGCTTGCTCTTGTTTTTCACCCCAGGTAAATGCCACATTCTTCTTCACCAGCTCATTGAGAGGTGATGCAATTGTAGAGAAATTAGGAACGAACCTTCTATAGAAGCTTGCTAACCCATGGATGCTCCTAATATCTCCCACACTTTTTGGGGTAGGCCATTCTTGGATGGCCTTGATTTTCTCAGGGTCCACTTGGACCATTTTTACCAACTACAAAACCTAAGAAAACTATATTATCTACACAAAAGGTACACTTCTCTATATTTGCATAGAGGGTGTTTTTCCTAAGGATTGAAAGAACTTGCCTAAGATGTCCTAAGTGATCATCTAGGCTCCTACTGTACACTAAAATATCATCAAAATAAACAACTACAAATCTACCTATGAAATCCCTTAAGACATGATGCATAAGCCTCATAAAGGTGCTTGGTGCATTAGTGAGCCCAAAAGGCATCACTAACCATTCATACAAACCAAACTTAGTCTTGAAAGCGGTTTTCCACTCATCACCCTTTTTCATCCTGATTTAGTGATAACCACTTTTAAGATCAATTTTTTAAAAGATATTGGCACCATGCAACTCATCAAGCAAATCATCAAGTCTAGGAATGGGGTGCCTATACTTATCGTGATGTTGTTGATGGCCCTGCAATCTGTACACATTCTCCACGTACCATCCTTTTTGGGCACCAACAACACCGGCACAGCACATGGGCTTAGGCTCTCTTGGACCCAGCCCTTCTACAACAATTCTTTAACCTGAGACTCTATCTCCTTAGTCTCCTGAGGGTTAGTCCTATAGGCTGGCCTATTAGGAAGGCTTGCTCCTGGGACTAAATCTATTTGGTGTTCTATTCCCCTTAAAGGAGGTAACCCTGGGGGTATCTCTTTGGGAAATATATCACCAAATTCATGTAAGAGTTCTTGGACCTTTGGGGGTAAGGTCTCAAATGTAGGAATTGTGGCAATGCTAAGGGATGTTTCCCTTGACTGGAGTGCTCTTTTAATATCACCTTTTGTTGCAAAATGATTTTCCTTCTTAACAATCTTCTTGGAGGAATCCTTTTCCTCTTTTTCCTTCCCCTTGGCCTTTGAAAACAAGGTCTTACTATCCTTCTTTTTCTTTTGTTTTTCTAGTTTTTCTTCCTCATTCCTCTTATCTTTCATAGTTAGTTGATCTTTGGCCACCTGTGAAGGTGTTTGAGGATGCAACACAAATTTAGTGCCAAGATGGGTGAGGGTAATCTCATTAGTTAGGCCATTGTAAATGATCTTCCTATCAAATTGCCACGGCCTTCCTAAAAGAATATGTCCTGCCTCCATGGGAACTATATCACAATTAACTTCATCCTTATATGTCTCAATGGAGAAAGGTACCTTCACTTGTTGGTTAACTATCATTTCCCCTTGCTCATTGAGCCATTGAAGTTTATAAGGTTTTGGGTGGGGAATGATAGTGAGGTTCAACATGGAAACTAATCTTGTGCTACAACAATTGCAACAAGATCCACTATCCACAATGAGAGAACAAGTTTTATCTAAAATTTTGCATCTTGTAAGAAAGATGTTCTCTCTTTGGGATTGAGATAGATCACAAGATTGACCTCCAAGGAGCCTTCTAACCATTAAGAGGTCACCTTCTTCATGGGGGTAGACTTCCTCACTAGACTCTTCACCCCTTACTTCATCTTCACTTCCACTAGAGGAAGGGCAAGAAGTAGTCTCCTCTTGACTACTATAAATGTCTTGACCCCTCATGATCATGGTTTTCTTTGTGGGGCATTGAGAGGCAATGTGACCTCTCCCAAGAAATTTGAAGCATTTAATATTGCTAGTCCTTTCTTGGGAACTAGTCTTAGGGTGTATTTCTCTATGGTCTTACCCTTATCTTCCTTAGGTTTTGAAGGTGCAGCCCCAAAATTCCATGGGCTTGGTCCTTCCTTGGATAAGAGTGAGAGCCATAAGATTTTGAAGAAGGCTTTCTTTTAAGTTGTTGCTCCACTCTTATACAAAGTTGGACTAGCTCATCTAGGTCCCTATATGGAAGGAGTTCAACCTTGTCCCTCACTTCCATATTAAGTCCACTAAGGAACCTAGCTATGCTTGTTCTTTCCTCTTCCCTAAGTCCAGTTCTTAAAAGGAGTAGTTCCATTAGTTGTCTATATTCTTCAACACTCAAACTCCCTTGTCTAAGCCTTTGGAGCATGTTCATAAACTCCCTTTCATAGTAGGAGGGAATGTGCCTCTTCCTAAGGGCACTCGTAAGATCATTCCAATACTCTACTGGAGGATCCCCATGAATCCTTCGTTCCCTAACAAGGGAAGTCCACCAATAGAGGGCATACCCTTGAAAGCTAAGGGTAGCCAACGGAACTTTTCTCTCTTCTCTAATATGATGGCAAGCAAAGAGTTGTTCAACCTTCATTTCCCAATCTAAGTAAGCCTCAACATTATCTTTTCCATGGAAATATGGGAGGCTAATGTTAACCTCTTGAGGTCTTCTATCCTTTTCTCTTCTTGGGAGTGATGTTTAGTATGTGAACTATGACGCCCTCTATAATAGTCGCTAAGTTCTTCACTTAAACTCTTGCAAGAGTCATGACTACTATAGGAGGCATGTTTTTCTCTTTTCATTTCTTTCATTATTTTTCTTCTTTCTTCCTCTCTTATTTTCTCTCTTTCATCTTGACTTATTTCTTCCACTCTTTTTTTACCTTTTTCTTTTCTCTCTTTTTTTCTTTCCACAACTTAAGGGATTTCAACTCATCTAATATCTTATACAAGGGGTCCTTAGGAGTAGAACCCTCACCATTAACACTAGATGAAGAATGAAGACTCATGTTGGTTCCTAAGTTATGGTTCTTTCTTGTTGGGGGTTTGAAAAAAAGGTAAAAGAAACTATGGTTGAAACTAGCCAAAATAAACACTAAAAGAGGTGTGAAAGATAAGGTAAAAACTAATTGGTAAAAGGCAAGCTATCTAGGCGGTTTGACAATGGAGGGTAAAGGAAATAAGCTATGAAAGTAAGCAAGAAATTAAAGTGCAAGAAATGCAAACTAGGCGGATCCTAAGAGTGTTTGGATGACCTCATTTAAGGTTCCCAACAAAACACTCACTATCCTAAGGGAAATTTGCCTAAAATTATTACACACAAATGGAAGTAGGGTGACCTATTGGAGGCTCCCAACTTACTTCCAATGAAAGGCCTTTTTGTTACAAAATTTGAAAGCAAAACAAATTGCCAATTACAAAATTACAAAAAAAAAAGTCCTCAATTGTGGTGGCTATTCTCTCTTTAGTATTTCACTCAATTTGGAGTGCTTCTTAGTCCAATAACTCTTAAGGTGGTTGCCCCTTGCTTCTTGACTCAAATTCTTCAAGATATGGCACCAATCCTCCTTTCCAATTCCCTATATGGCAACTCACAAGCAAGGAAACAAAGAGACAAGCAATAACCAAAGACAAAAAATGAAATGAGAGCTAAACCAATAGAGTTTTAACAAGACAAATTTCCAAGGATTATTCAACAATTAAAGCAATGAAAAGCACAAAAAAGCAAGCTAGGACTCAAAGAGAAACCTAGAATGGCTCTAGAGTAGTGTAGAAAAACTCTAAAAAAAAAAGACTCAAGAAACCTCTAGTTTTGGCACTTGTTTTCACAATAATTTTCAATTGAAATTTCAGAACTAGGATTGGTATAAAATAGGCACCAATTATAGAACAAATTTTGAGCCAAAACAACAAGCACACTTTCCTTTCACTTTTCTTTTTTTTTTTCTGGACACTGATTTTTCTGCCAACTTGTGAGATTTTTATTATTTTTTCCTTTAATCCAAATCGCTTGGTTCTTTTTTTATAATTTTGGTCCAGATGTCTAAACAATTCAGTAAAAGTTTCAGCTCAAAAAACGTAGTGACCAATTCCCAGTAATTTATACAAGTTTGTATGTTCAAGCTGCCAGCACCAGCGATTTCAGCCTAGAAATCAAGAGTAGTGTTTATGTTGCTTAAGGCTTGGATAGTTACAATTTGTGTTTGCTTATGCTCAATTATCTTGAATAACACAATTAAAGAGAGCTTAAGACTTATTTTGATTCACAAATCCAGCCACAACTCAGCACCACAACTCAACTTCATCATAGGCATCATGTAGGAAACTTAGAAAGCAAAAAAAAAGTTCAAGAACAAGACTACTTCTAGGAATTGATTTAGAACATGTTATGAACTAAATAACATGCATGAATTAGACTCAAAATTCAAAAGATAGGCTAAGAATGAGAAGAATACATGAACAAATGTATCTAGAATTCAATAAAAAAATAAAAATTCAACACAAACTTAGAGCATAATGTGACAATTACTATGACTAAACATGACTCTAAGACAACATGGATTAAGTGATTTACACTTAGATTTTTGTGTTTTTTTTTTCTAATCAATATTTTGGAACAAAATTTAGATCTAAAGGTTCAGCACAAGAATATTATGAATGAAAATTGATAGAACCTAAAATCAACACAAAAACAAGATTCAAGAGTAGATCTACAAAATTTGAACCATAGAAATGCAAGAACAAGTGTAGATCTAAGATTTAATCGGTTTATTTTTTTTGAATCTACTCTAAACAGCACAAAACCACAAGACAATGGAGGATATACATGGAGAATAAGATGAAAAACAAGGAATTAAAGAGAATTCACCGAACAAAAAGATAGAGGAAGCAAAAGAACATCACCTAGATGAAGATGCTCTTGATACCACATGATGCAAGCTCCATTGGAGCTTGTAGGCCTAGGATCTTCTTCATCAATGGATTCCTTTGCTTCTTGGAAGATAAATGGCAGCGGAATGGAGAAGGAAGAGAGAGAGGAGACGCCACTTCAAGGAGAAGATGAGTCTAGAAGAAGCTCACCATCATAGGAGGCCATGGATAAGAGCTTGGAGGAAGAAGGAGATGAATGAAGGGAGAGGGAGAGAAGAGCACGAAATTTTTTGCTCAAAAGGAGCTCTGAAATCTGAAGTTAATATTCAAATGATCAAAGTTCAAAAAAATACACACACATGACCTCTATTTATAGCCTAAGTGTCACACAAAATTGGAGGGAAATTCAAATTTCACTTGAATTTGAAATTGAATTTGTGGAGCCAAACTTTGGAGCCAAAATTTCACTAATTATGATTAGTGAATTTTAGTTATGGTTCAGCCCACTAATCCAAGATCAATTACAAGATTCTCCACTAAGTGTGCTTAGGTGTCATGAGACATGAAAAGCATGAAGGACATGCACAAAGTGTGACTATATGATGTGGCAATGGGGTGTAGTAAGCAAATGCTCACCTCCCCCTCTAAAATTTAATTGGATTGGGCTTCTACCAATTCAATTAAATTTATTTCCAACCACACACATCAAATATCCACTTAGTGCATGTGAAATTACAAAACTACCCCTAATACAAAAACTAGTCTAGGTGCCCAAAAATACAAGGGCTGAAAAATCCTATATTTCTAGGGTACCCTACCTACAATATGGAGCCCTATATACAAGGACCAAATATAATGACATCCTAGTCTAATATGTACAAAGATAATTGGACCCAACCTTGGCCCATGGGCTCAGAAATCTACCCTAAGGTTCATGAGAACCCTAGGGCCTTCTTCAGCAGCTCTAGCCCAATCTTCTTGGAGCCTCTTGCTCATGGTTCTAGTGATAGCCTTTGTCTAAGAGAATGAAGAAAATTCAGATTTGTTGAGATTTATCAATTGGCCAAATGCTTTGCCATAAGTGTCAAGTATGGCCTTCAAATTTTCTACTTCCATGTCTTAAATCCTACAAAACAAAAAACAATTTTTTTTTAGCAAAACCCATTTTGGCCATGACTGCTAGGAGGTAGTACCTCTAGACTCCATCAAAGACATTATTGATGTCAATCTTAAAGGCTAGTTCACCCATTTTGCCTCTTGTCTTGCATTTTATGTGATGTTTGATTTCATATGCATCATAACGTTGTCAAGGATTGAACATTCTTCAATAAAATTTTATTGGGCGGGGGAGATGCATTTTGGAAGGAGGAGTTTGAGGCGATTGGCACGGGTTTTGGATATAATTTTGTAGATCACATTGCATAGGGAGATGGGTTTGTAGTCTTTCATGGTTTTTGGTATGAGGGCTATAGAGGTTTCGTTTATTTGTTTGGGTAGATGGCCAGTTTCTAGTCAGTGATTTACATAGGAAAAATCTCAGGTCCACAGAAGTGCCAAAATTGTTTATAGGCTAAAATATGTTTTTCGTCCCTATAAGCATCTAAACATTCGGAATTCATCCTTGCAAAATTTTTTAGTATTTTTTTTGTCCTTGCAAAATGTAAATGTGTGACATTTTAGCTTAGAGTTGGATTCAAAAGATCCAATCCTTCGTGTCAATGTCAGCGGGTCGACATGTCAAGTTCTAGTTGACATGTGGCAAGGACCTGATATTAACACGAAGGATTAGATATCCTAAATCCAACTCCAAGTCAAAATATCAAATATTTTCATTTTGTAAGGATGAAAAACATACTCAAAATTTTGTAGAGATAGATTTCAAACATTTCGATATTTATAGGGATGAAAAACATATTTTAGCCTTATTTATAAAAAGCAGGATTGAGGCCATCTAGTCCATGTTATTTATTAGAATCCATCTCAAAAAGGGTTGCTTTGAATTCCAATATAGAGAAGGTGTGAATGTATGTATACATGATTTTGATGATGTCAAAGAAGAATCTAACAAAGCTGCTTCAAAAGATAAGCATTTGCTTCAAGAATAATTCAAGATTGCTTCAACAAACAAAGCCTTGTTTCAAGATTCACTAAAGACCAAGCCTTGCCTTAAAACAAAGTGCTTTCAAGACATGCAAGGCTCTGGTAATCGATTACCAGGAAGTGTAATCGATTACCAGAAGACAGGGTTGAGAAATAGCTATTGAAAAAGGTTTTGATTTGAATTTTCAACATGTAATCGATTACCATATATGTTTGTAATCGATTACCAGCAACGAAACTTTGGAAATTCAAATTCAAAAGTCATAACCCTTCAAATTATAATTGTGTAATCGATTACACAAACATTGTAATCGATTACCAGTGGAAAGTTTTCAGAAAATCTGCCAACAGTCACATCTTTTCATTAGATTTGTGAATGGCCATCAAAGGCCTATAAATAGGTGACTTGGACACGAATTTTATGAGAGAGTTTTGATTGATCAAAATGTTTTATCCTCTCAAAAGATTGAGAGATTTTTTGCTTGGCAAAAATGTCTTATCCTCTCAAAAGACAATGAGAGAGATTCCAAAAGAACTTCATTGTCAAATGCTCTCTCAAAAGAAATTATTGGCCAAACACTTGCAAAATCTATAAGGATTCTTACATGATCTTCATTGTAATATTCTTCTCTTGAAGAGAGAATTCTTCTTCCATTCTTATTATTCAATGAGATTGGCTAAGAGACTGTGAGTCTCTTGTTGTAAAGCATCTGAACACAAGGGATGGGTTGTCCCTGCGTGGTTCAGACTTTGTAAAGGATTTTACAAAGATAGTGGAAATCTCAACTGGGTTGCTTGAGTACTGGATGTAGGCACGGGAAGTGGCCGAACCAGTATAAAATTGTGTTTGCATTCTCTCTTCCCTTATCTTATTTATTTTGTTGCAATCAATTGTGTCTTGCATGTTTAAAGAACATTGTTAAATTGATAACAGAAGTAAAATCAACAACATCATTACAATAAATATTTTCAAAGTAGTGTTTTGCAACATTGCTAATTTGTTTGTGGTTGTTAAAAAGATTACCATTGCCACTCGTAATGGTTGAGATAGTATTCATCTTTTTCCTGGTTGTGGCAAAAAAGTGAAAAAAAAAATCTAGAGTTAATATCACCATGTTTTAGCCAATGAACCTTTGCTCTTTGCTTCCGATGCGCCTCCTCTTAAGCAATTAAATTTCTATGCTTTTCACACATAGCTTCATGTTGCTGGACAAAATTCTCATCATTGAATTCACAAATCCATTCAAGTTCCTTACGACATTTTTCAATTTCTTCCTTGTACTCATTTCAAAGATCTTTTCCCCATTGGTGCATCTCTTTCGTACAACTTCTTATCTTGGAGATAAGATCAGAATTTGGGGGAGCATTCCAACCATGCTCAATGAGTGTGGAAAGATCCGAGTTCTCAAAATGGAAGCGCTTTCTGAAAGTTTTGTTTAAGCAACCGTTACGAGTAGTCAGACTTGGTGGAAATGGCATTAACGAGGCAAAAGTTTGGGAACTTATCAAACCATTCAATATTTGTTGGAGCGCTATCAATTGTTTCCTCAACACCATTTGGCTTGCCTTTTCTTCTAGTCCAAGTGTATTTGTAGCCTTCCATTGGATCATCATGAAGGTTACAATCTGAGACAACCTCTTTGAAACCTTGTATAAGCCAGTTTGGCTAGTCATGGATACCACAATTATCATCTTGTGAAAAGATGTCGTTGAAGTAACCAAAGATGCACTAGGGGGGAGGAGAAAGGCTTGAAATGTGCCTTAGAATGTCCTAAGAATCTCACCTTTTGTGTCTGTCTTGGATACCATAGATACCTATGAGATGCTAAGTTGGTTCTCCAATCTTATGGATTTCAGTGTTAATAAAATTTGTAGAGAAGCTTTTGATATTACATAGGGTTGCCTCTAGAGGATAGCAAGGCCACCACTTCTGCCTCTAGGGTTAACAAAACAACCATCAAAGAGGATGAGGTTTTTTTGTTTCCTCAATGTGGTGGGGAACTAGAGTTTCAAAAAAGAAAATTATGTCTAAATGGTGGGTTCTAACAAGGTCATGGATGGACTGAATTGCACTCGGGCTACTTAGACCCCAACAATTCCAACTGAGGAAACTCATTGGCCCTAACAGACCTTTTTGCCAGGGCCCGCTATTAAAAAGGTGTTTTGTTTGAGAGGTTGGGATGGTTGTGGGGTTAAGGTATGGATATAAATGCTTAAGTGTATGGTGTTGTAGGGTTTGGATGGGTGAGGTCAACATGTTTAGATTGGGGGATGTGGCTAAGGAGAGAGATAGTGGTGTGGTAGATGGGATAGGGGTATTAACGTGGGCATTTAGTGGCTAGTTGTTGTCATTGATGACATTTTCAAACCTTATCTTTTTGTTTGCAACATTTAATGCAATAATTGGATCATCTTCCGTAATCGTTACTTCAAAATGATTTATTGGTTGCGTTTTAAATGATTGAGTAACTAATTTAGGAACAATCAGTTTCGGATTCTTGTAGACACCCATCGAATACTCCATATCTTTATTACTCTCCTTATTATTGACACTAAAGTCATCTATCCCACCATAGTTAATGTTGTTGTCTCCCTGCACAATGGACTTGGTAGCCATAAATGTTGCCATAAAGCCCTGATTGTCTTGCTCGTTATCACGAAACCAATGTCCTCCTCCTATTCTTGCAACGTTTCTAACATCTGCCTTGATGTTAGAACTCCATTGTCAGGTTCCTTCATCCTCGGTAATAGATAAAATCTTTTCACACAACTCATTTGTATGTCCAATGAGACCACATAGGTAGCAAAAAGTTCTTAGGCATTAATACTTTAAGCCCACTTCTACTAGCTCACCTCTAGCTCTCTTGATTTTCCTTACCCTTTGAAGCAAAAAAACGAACATCAATTAGAATCCTAATTTGGATTAAGAGTTTCCAGACGTTGCTACTATTTTTGGTGTCATACTCACAGAATTTACCCAAGGATTTTTCAATGCTTTCTCCTACTGCATTTGACATGAAGCCTATGGGTAGGTTATGGACTTGCACCCAAAAAGGTACACAAAAAAGTGGCATGTTGTTTGGTAATTATCCTTTTTTGATGACGCTTAGGATGAGGGTGTGCTTATCGAAGCTCCAAGGTCTTCCTTTGATGATCCTCTGTATGCCAACCTGATGGTAGAAACAAAAAAGAAAGCAGTTCCATTCCATCTCTGTGATGATGAGACCTCTAATTGGCCTTCATATGCTAGACAACCTTTCTTACATGATATGAAAACATATGGTTTTGTTTGTTAAGAATATTCCAACAAGGCTTAGGGAAAAATCAACTTGATCCTTTTTTACGACTACAAAAGGAATCTCAACTTCAACATCTTCTCCATGTGATAGGGGTAGGGTCATAGTTATAAAAATAGGTTCAGCCCAACCAGTCAAATCAGTTCAATCAAGGCCCGATGCCTGAAAAAGATGGTGGAACTCACAAACCAAGAGGGGGGTGAATTGGTTTCTAAATCAAAATAGACTTTTAAAAACTAGAGTAAAAAAACTTTTTTTCATGGATCATATCACAAACTTTTGATAAACCAATATTTAATCAATCACCCTTACACAAAATCCTTTGTTAAAGTTCTTTCTTCAAAAAGATATTTTCTTTAACCTTAGTAAATTGATCAAGACCAGAATGAGAACGAAAGATGAGATCAAGAGAAGATGTACACCAATTTTTTATATTAGTTCACTCTTTATCTCTAGAGAAGCTAATCTAGTTATCTAATCCAATCCAAATTAGATTTTCACTATGCATATAGAATTCTTACAAGCAATATCAGTTCTTACCCTAGAAAAAGAGACTAAGGTACCCAATCCTAGGGTCCTCTATGAATAAGAGCCTAAGAGAAACCTATCCTTAGCCAAAACTAGGAAAACCTATTCTAGCATGCCTTCAGAAATTCATGCATATACTAATAATGTACACGAAAAACAGAGTCATAGAAAGACACAACCTGATCAATCATACGCAAGAACCTTGCATGAATGAATGAGTGCCTTCTTAAACTCAATATAAATTCACAACTCACTTTTCACAATATGATCTTCATAGTCAAAGTTTTGAAGTTGTGAGTCACACTGTATCTAAGAACTTTATCTTCTCTTTTTGTATCACTTACTTCAGCTCATACTAATTTTGCACTTATTTTTCCACTCTAAAGTGAGATCACAAGGTGGTTATTTATAGAGAAAAAGGTTATAACCACCTATAATCGATTAAATATACAATGTAATCGATTATTTCGAAGAAGTAATCGATTATAGTATCATTTCAATGGATTAAAGTGTTCCTTCCAAAAATTGGAAAACTTTAAAGAACAATATAATTGATTAAATTCTTGATGTGATCGATTAAAATGTTCTTGATCATTTTTTAAACACTTTTAAGAGAGAAGTAATCGATTATGATCACCTAGTAACCGATACAAGAAACTTATCTATAAGCTACAAACACTTGTGTAATCGATTACGATCACGCTTGTAATCGATTAAAACAGAGAGTTTTAAGCACTGAGAAATTTTCTTACTTTACAACCTTTCTTCTTACTACTACATGATGATGCATGATGCACATATGAAAAGATAAAGACTAAGACACAATACAACAATTAATACAAATGTCACTCAAGAAAGTTCGGAATGTAAAAGACAAAACTTCTTCAAGTTTCTTTAAGCTTCAAGGCAAAGTCTTCATGTTGCTCCCCATATCTTATAGTGCCTTAGGCAGTCCAATTAGGATGTAGGACCGGAAAAGCAAACGACCCAGTTTGGCCTACTTTGACCCGACCGAGTTTGATAAAAATCGGTCACCTGGACCAAGTTGGCTCAGTTCGACCCGGGCTGAGAAATTTTTTAATATGTGTGTGTGTGTGTGTGTGTGTGTATGTGTTTATATATATATATATATGTGTGTGTGTGTGTGTGTGTGTGTGTGTGTGTGTGTGTGTGTGTGTGTGTTATTTGATTTTTATTTATTTTACAACTCCTACAACATGTTCAATTAATAATAATTAATTATTGAATAACATATAATATGCTTCTATTATTTTTTTTCTTTTTATCTTGATAACAATATATAATAACTAATTATTATCGTATTGATTATGATATGATTTAATATTTATGTTTTTTATAAATCTTCACTAGATTTTTTATGATCATCTGATAACTTTTGTATTTAATCCTGAAAAATAAGAGTTTTCTTGGTTATTTAATGATAATACCCACAAAATAATTTAGAGTATAAATGATTATATAATATTTATAGTTTGATCATGGTAATGAATTTAATTTTGGAGTATAAAAATAAAGATTAATCATAATTTGTTAGATGCATTACATATATTCTTTAATTATATATATAAGATCAACCAGGTCAATAAGTGATCCACCAGTTGGACTTTGGACTTTTGATCCCTTGACTCAGTACATCGGCCAGGTTGATTTTCATAATACTAGCCACTAGGTAGGGTGACAAGAAAAGTGTTGGTTGATAAGGATAAGCGAGGTAAAGGTTTAGAGGTACGCTAGATAGGTTTAGGTTTAGATTGGGTGAGGATAGTTTGGATTAAAATGGGAAAGGAATGAGGAAAAGGTGGGATTATGGGGATATGGTTGATTGTGTTTTCATTCTGGATATATGGTTGATATTATATGGTTAAGGAGGTGGATAAGGTTTGACAGAAAACATGGTGATGATATGATTTGTGTGAATTTGTGATAAAAGCTATGGATTTTACCAAAAAAGGAAAAATATTGTTTGAGTAAACTTGGAAACATATGATATTCTGGGGAAAAATATAACAAATCTTCCTACTAGGACAGAAACAACTCACTCAGAGAGTATCTATAGTCTAACCTAAATAACAAAAAGAAATGTAACCCAGTTCAAATTTTTTTCGTTAATTACTTGAGTTTGATTTCCATGGATAAAAGAAAAATTAAATCTGATGAATTTCACTCAACACAGTTCAAATGTAACCCAGTTCTTAGTTGACCATGAATCCCTAAACACTACTCACATGATAGAACATGATTGGTGGCCAAAGAGGCATGAACACACTATTAACGTTCAATTTGGTCCATATACGTTCTTATTTGTAAAGGTCTTCATGGGCATGGTCACCCGCAAACTCGAATTGACCCAAACCGATCAGTTTGGGTTGGATCATTTATGTATTTGGGTTAAAACCAAACCAAACTGATCAAAATCATTCATGTACGAATTGGGTCACGAGTTTAGATTTATAGATCCGATCAAATTCAAACCAAACTTATCAAAATCGATCAAAAATTTTAGAGTTGTTTGGTTTGGCTTTAAATATTGCTGATATTAGAACTTCAAGTGTTGGAACTGCAAGTGTTGGGACTACTAGTGTTAGAACTTCTTAAGGTATTACTTTTAGGTATATTGTTATTTGTTTCACATTTTTTTATATTTATTTTTTCTGCCATATTTATAATATTAATGGATCATATTTTGTTCATTTGTTTCAGCAAATCTGGTTGTAGCAAATCTGATTGCAAGAAATTAATTTATAGAAAATAGTTGTGATTCAAATTATTATAGTAAATCTTATTGAATAATATTTTGTTTTAATTTGTATTAGTCTATTTTAGAATATTATGTTGATGGTATTAAATGAATCAATTTTACTACTTTCAGACATTTGATAATATTGTATTAATTATATTTGATACTTGAATGAATCATGATATAAAATACTAGTTCTAAGAAAAAAAAGACCAAATTTAAATGGATAACCCATTGGTTCAAATTGAACCAAACCGTTCATGAATGAGTTGGGTTGAGTTTGATTTCAAAAAAAAAATTATGAAAATTGAACCGAACCAAACTTATCAAATTTAATTAGGTTGGGTCTTAAATTTGATCAAAATCAACTCAAACCGACCCGCGACACCCCTACTTATTTTATATATAATATTATTTGGGTCAACATCCAATTAATCTTGCCTATTTAAATTGGTTGCAATTTAAAATCTCTAACAATCAATTAATCATTTATCTTCTACTATATATGATCATGATATTTATTTTTTTTTAAAATACCAACTAGCTACCGAGTTTAATTATGTTCATGCATATACCATAAGCACAATATAATACCTTTTTTCCTTAAATTTTCATCATCATCCACCCTTTCTCTGCCTATATCTTTTGGGTTAATTCTAGCTCTTTACTCTTTAGAGAGACGCAACAAAAACAATGAGCAAAGCTAGTTCTTGGGTTATTTCTTATTCTTTCTAGTTTTGTTGCTGAAATTCATGGCAACAACCAAGGTCGAGCTCTTGGTAAGTTGCATAAGTACTCCAAGTTGAAAGCAAATTCCCAAATCAATGATAGGAGTACTCACTTTGAGGCACAAGATCTTATTGTGGTTCATTCTCAATTAGGTTTGAAAGAGAAAGATAGGATTGAGAAGCTGCCAGGGCAACCCCATGTGAATGGAGGATATGTCACGGTGGATAAATTGGCAGGGCGTGCCTTTTATTATTACTTTGTGGAAGCTCAAACAACATTGTCTCTTCTTCTTTGGCTGAACGGAGGTATATATAATTTTAGCTTTTTTATTGACAAATATTAATCGTTAATTATTAATTTTTTGATTGTGAGAATAGTCGACCCACAACCCTTCACCCTCTCCTTTCAACATTGTCTCTTATAGTTCCTATAATTTTAACATCACTTGTTATAAAATTTAATCAAGGTTTTAAATATCCATCATGATCATGCATGTATCATGGTTTCGTTACATTTGTTGATATCGTGGACAAAAATGACCAGTGCAGTCAAAATTGCATCACGAATAATTAAAGAATGTTGATATTACAATCCAAATTACAATTACCGACTATTTTTTAAAATCTTGGATCTAATCTAATCCTTATTTTTCAATGGTAATATGTAAATGCATCATGTCTCATTGCACTTTAAATGCTACGCAAATGCGCTTTTTTTTTTAATTTGAAAGCATGCATTACACACACTTGCATCCACACCCAAGCACATGTACAACTGTTTCTTTGCCTTGTGTCACATTCTTTGGTAACTTATTCCCAAAAGGGGTCCCTTTTTAAACATATTCCTCAAGGGGTCTGTTTTGTAAAAAAAATCACGTGATATCGCCATTCCCATCAGCGTAACCCCACTGTTCATATCAGCAAAAAAAATCATGTGTGCCAAGTGTGTTTCGCCATCACCACTGACGAAACACACTGCTTGCGTGGCATGCATATCGCCAACTCCAACTGCGTAACACCACTGCAACAACACTGTTCATGCAGAACAAGCATTCACGTGTCATGTGGGTTTCGCCAATGGTAGTGGCGAAACACACTGTGCATGTTAGCAGCATCCCCATGGCCATGCCATGTATCGAGACACCATCCAGCATAGGTTCCGCCAGTAGTATTGGCGAAAACCATCCCCATAGGAGTTGATTTAATTGATTGCATATGTTACCTATCCTCATCCTACGATAATATTTTGAAACAAACTACCCTAATGGAGATATCCCTTACACCTTTAGTACTGCAAACTTTTTTTTGGTACATACTGCTGCAAACTTTATTTATTTATTTTTTTATGTTTTTTTTTTGGAAGGCAGAAAATATATATTATTAAATAGACAAGTCAGTACCAAGGGTACTGATGAAAAAAAACACATACAAGGCATCTATGATGCCACCCTCCCAAAAACAGAGATAAAACCCACCAAAAACCCCACCACAAAAAGCAAAACCAACCCAGATTAAGCAAAAGACTCTGAAAGATTGGTACACCAATGATTAAAAAGGGTGTTGAAACCTTTGTCCCTAGCTTTTAGCCAAGACCAGGCTAGAAATAAGGCATCTTCCAGCACTTTGGAAGGGTCAAAAGGAGTGCCCTAGAAAACCAATAAATTCCTATGCTACCAAATGGTGATAGTTAACGCAATCCACCACCCACACCATCTGCTATGGTTTCTCCCTTCGCCAAATCCATCACAGAATTGGATAAAATGGCTTTCTGGTGAAGCTGGAAGGACTCCTATGACCTGAATCCACCTCATGGATTCCCACCACAAGCCTATAGTCAGCTTGCAGTTGAAAAAAAGGTGGCCTGCCTCCTCCTGCTCGTTCCGACAAAGCGGGCAGACATCTTCCTACATAGCCACATTTCTTCTATGGAGGTTAGCCCAAGTGGGAAGCCTATCTTTAATAAGTCTCCAGGAGAAAATCGCAGCCCTTGGGGGGATTTTTAACTTCCATATTAACTGGAAAATCCTCCCATCTGAAATAGGTCTATTGTGATTTATCAAAAGCCTATAGGTTGACTTAGTGGAATACAGCCCACTAGGTTCAGCTTTCCACAACATGGTGTCCTTCATATGGCTCTGAATAGGAATAACACTAATATCTTCCATGAAAGCCACTGCTACTCCATCCTCATAGTCAAATAAGTGCCTCCTCTACTTCAGATCCCAGCTCCAAGTATTCTGAGAAAAGCTGCCCATCCTGGAAATGAGATCATTCTACTGTTTGCTAATCAGAAAAAGCTAATTATATTTCTGTTGAAGGTTGCAGTCCTCCCCCAGCCAATTATCTTTCCAGAAATTAATTTTGTCCCCACATCCAACCTTCCATCCCATATTTTGATGAATAATACTGAAGTCATTCTGCTGATTTAACTTTCTAAGATCCCTCCACCATTTTGAATCCCAGCCATTGACTCTGCCATTCTGTAAGGCTGACCACCCTCCATATTTGGAATTTAAAACCCTGACCCAAAGCTGATTTTGATTGGAAGATAAGTCTCAAATCCATCTACCCATCAGAGCTGCATTAAATTTGGACAGATCCTTGATTCCCAGGCCCCCATCCTTTTTGGGAAGGTAGATGACATCCCACTTCACCCATGGGATTTTCTTATGATCTTGATTCCCCCCCCCCCCCCACATGAAATTCCTTTGAAGAGACACCAATTTGTCAACTATTCTTTGAGGTATCTTGAAGAAAGATAGAAGATAAATTGGTAGTGCATTCAGAATAGAATTTATCAAAGTGACCTTGCCACCCATGGATAAATTTTTCTGGTTCCATTTGGAAATTTTACCTTCAAATTTACTGATCAAAGGCTCCCAAACCACCTGACTTGAAGGTCTGACCCCAATAGGAATACCCAGATAATGAAAAGGGGTATCCATCTGCCTACAGTTCAAAAATTGGGCAGCATCATGAGCCCAATTGACTTCATCCCCAAAAATCCCAAATTGGCTTTTAGCAAATTTAATCTTTAGACCAGGGGCCATTTCAAAACCTCTAAGCATGGCCTTCAAGACAAGGACATTCTCCCAAGAAGCCTCACCAACAAAGACTGTATCATCAGCATATTGAAGGATATTAATAGGCTCCTTTTGCTTCCCAACCAGATAGCTTCTATAAAGGTTTTTATGAAGGGTCTCTCTCATCATACCGATGAGACCTTCACCCACTATATTAAAAAGCAAAGGGGCTAAAAGGTCCCCTTGCCTCAAACCTCTAGTGGGGGCAAATTTCTTTGTAGGGCTTCCATTAACTAGGATTGAAATGGTAGCTGATTGGAGGCGGGCAGCAATCCATTTTCTCCTTGTAAGACAGAAGCCTAACCTTAACAACATGTAATCCGAAAAGGACCAAGATACAGAATCATAGGCCTTTTCGAAATCCACTTTGAAAACCATAATTGGCTTCTTTCTCTTCAAAGCTTCCTCAACCACCTCATTAAGGATCAGAATTCCATGTAGGATATGTTTGTCCTTTATGAAAGCTTACTGCCTTTCATCAATTATCCCAGATACCACACTCCTCAGCCTATTTGCCAAGAGCTTGGCTATTACTTTATACATGCAACCAATGACAGAAATAGGTCTATAGTCATTTAAAGACTGTGGATGGGTTGATTTAGGAATAAGAGCCAAGAAGGTGGCATTGCTGCCTCTAGGGAAGCTGCCATGAATATGGAATTCATCCACAAATCTCCTGAATTCAGGTTTCAAAACCCTTCAAAATTCCTTAATAAAATTGAAATTAAAGCCATCTGGCCCCAGACATTTGTCTCCACCATAACTCCAAACAGCATCTTTAAGCTCTTGGTCTGAAAAAGGGACAGTCATCCCCTCCCTTTGCCTCTAATCAATCGAAGGGAAAAATACCCCATCCAGAGAAGGTCTGAACAAGTTATCTTCAGAAAATCTATGGAGAAAGAAATTGAGAACTTCATTCTTGACTAAATTAGGCTACTGAACCCATACACCATCAATGAAGATTCCCTGAAAAGCATTGTAGTTTCTTCTGAAATTTATAACTTTGTGGAAATAGGCTGAGTTGCTATCACCTTCCTTGATCCACTTAGCCCTAGATTTCTATCTCAAGAGGGATTCATATGCATTTGAAGCATCCCACAAATCTTGTTGGATGGATTTCTTGGCCTTAACCTCATCTTCGGACAAGTTTCTATCACCAGCTATGGTTTCCAAGTGATTTAGGTTCTGCCTCAAATTCTGAATCTTACTAGCATTGATATCCCCATTAGTTGTACTCCACTGTTTTATAGTATATTTTAGATTCCTCAATTTGTTTTTAAGAGCAATTCCCCCCAACCACCCTGCTGATCATTGATCCAAGCCTCCCTCACCATTCTTTGGTACCCTTTATGATTGAGCCACCAGTCCACAACCCGAAAAGGCTTGGGACCCCAATCCACCATCCTTGTTTTCAAGATGACTGGACAATGGTCTGAGTAGTCCCTTTGAAGGATATGCTAAGAGGTATCAAGCCAAAGAGATATCCATTGATCTGAAACCAGAAATCTATCAAGTCTGCTCTTGACAGTACCATTGGGCCTAAACCAAGTAAACCTGCCACCAAAGCCTTTAATTTCCTGAAGTTCCATATCAGATATCCACTCATTGAAATCTGAAATGTCAGAAGTGTCAGCCATCCTTTGGGATGAGCCAATTCTTTCCTCCTGGCTCCTAATGCTGTTAAAATCCCCAAGGAAGCACCATAAACCATTAGGATTAGACACTTTCAGCTGCCTTAACTCCTCCCACAAGGCTCTTTTCCCAGCTAGATCATAGGGGGCATAAACATTAACTATGTAAAGCCTCTGATTTTCTATCACCCACCTCCCATCCAGCATTAGGAAGTTTCTTCCTTTAACCCTCCTTTCCACATGAAAAGCTGAGTTATTCCACATACAGAGCAAAGCACTAGTTGCCTGGACAGAGGGAACACTATCCCAAGAGACAGTGGAATCCCCCACATAGGCTGGCATATGGTCTTATCAAACTTCTCCTTTTTTGTTTCTTGAATGCACACAAGGTCCTCCTTGTGTTTTAAATTGAGCCTCCTAATAACAGCCCACTTAATCCCCTTTCCCAAACCTCTAGAGTTATAGGATAAGATAATCATGATTGATGTTTTTTAATACCCCTCTCAACTGCCACAGAGTTGTCTCTCTTCTCCATTTCTAGCATCGTGCCCTTGACCTTCTGAGTGTCCTCCCCATAAGTCAGGCCCATGTCTTTGACTAAAGCAAATTGTTTTTCCAAAATAGCATGCTTATAATTATTGGTTGGGCCTAAGCTATTGTCTTGGTGGTTGCAATTTGGATCATAATCTGTGACTTCAAAGGTTGATATACCTCTCGGGTCCCCCTTATAAGCTATCCTTCCAACCTCATTTGACTGAGTAGTTGGATCCATGGCAAATTCCGGATTAGATTGGGCCTCTCCATTAAGCTCCATAGACTCCTTTCTTCTAACATAGAACTTCATAGCAGCAGGAGTTGGGCCATGTGACCGCTGGCCCAAATCCCCCTCTTCCTTACGGATATCGTTATATCCTAAGGGTAAAGAGGTTTGGTTGACCGTATATTTGGTCTGACCACTACTATAAGCTAGGCTTTCCTTAAAAGGTCTTTCTTTGGTCTTTTCCCCCTCTATATTTCGGGCTTTGACTCCAGGGATATCCACAAATTCTTTTTCTTGTTGGTCCTCCTCTGCTTCCTCGTTAACTTTTTCTTTCTAATCCTCCACTGCAGCATGTGACCTGTTACTTTCTTTTTCCACTTGCATGTCTTCACTCCTCCTACTCTGAGCCATAGCATTTAATGCTTTCCTTTCCTGAAGCAAGTGACCGTTGTTGGGTTCCTGGGGCACGCCATCCTCTGCAATAGGTTGTTGGTCCGTGAGCTTATTGTCGTCATGTGATTGGACCACATCCTCTCTGTCAGTGGAGGATCGGTCCAAGCAACAACGACCGATGACTTGGACCCATTGGTCGTGACGCGCGTGGAACGTTTGGGATTGGCTCCACTAGTTGGAGTAACCACCGTCGATGTCGTCTGAGCCTCCGTCGCTGAAATCTCCGTCGATGTCGACCCCTGGACTATGAACTCCAGCTATTACAGGGTTGTTTGGCTCCGTCGAGTAAGGGGATGGCGAAAACCAACTGTTAGGTCGTTTTGGTTTCATCTTCACTCTGACACCAGTCATGTCTTCACCGACGTCGAGAACGAGACCAACACCGTCGATAACGGTCGGCACCGCCGTCTGGATCCCCGACCTCATCTTTGTCCTAATCAATATTCTCGCCACGTCCAACCTTTGTCGCTACTCCACCGTTTCATCCACTTCCACCAGCTCACCAATCTCCGCCACCACTCTCTCTATATATTCTACCTCCCATGCAAACGGCGGGAGACCCCACAGTAGGACCCAGGCCAACCTGTGTGTTGGTCGAATATCCTGGGACCACTTCTGAAGGTCTAAGATAGGTGTGGACCCGTTCATCTTTTCTTCGTTCATAAGCTGAATCGCCTTAGCATCGTCCATATTAGGTAAGATAATCCAATCGTCAACCCAGTAGCGAGGGTTAATATCGGAGTCTAGCACCCATCTCAGTTCCTCCTCCACTCTTTCAAACATGCCTCTATTCTTCAATCTACCCACCCAAGCCTTCTGTAACCACTCCTTTTGTACCATGTTGGGATTCAGGCCACTGGTCTCTGGACAGCCCTATTGTCTCCCTGGACGTCAACCTTCTAGTTACTTAAGCTATCCTCTCCTGGTGACGCCGCCCTAACCACCTTGACATAAGACCGAAGTCTTCCACCTTTGACATTTGTTTTCATATCACCTTGGTCACGTTGAAGCACCTCCTGCATTCTCTCCTTTCCAGGTATAGAGATACCATATTGATTTCTTCTAGTCACCTTACCCCTTTCAAATTTTGGTCGATTAACAAACATTTCCGTCCCTCCAAAGAAAATATTGTTATCTAACTTCCTTTCCAGCCTACCTTGTTTTTAGCTTTGGGAATAAAAACCTCCCACACTGTACCCCATCTTTGGAATGTCTGCCATAGATCATTCTCATTTATCCCATCAGGGAATCTTGAGAAGTAAAAAGATGTTACGTCAGCCTTGTTTCTCCATGTTCCTCTCCTATCTTGCCATTGATGATTATTAGACTCAGAAATGCCTCTATTTACTGTCGTTATCCTTTTCCTCCTGTGGGATACTTCCGCCCATCCTTCTTCATTGCTGGTAGGGCTGTTGTCCTCCACGTGGTTTACTCTCCATCTGTCTGCAAGACCCCTGTGTCCTCCATGTCTAATGCTCCATCTCCTTTCTCTATCAGCATAGTTCTCCCCATCTTGAATTCTTGGAGATGGATGACGTCCTTGTCCCTCTCTCACCCACTCTCTAACTCGAACTCGCCCTCTTACAGTCTCTCTATCTCTCCCTCGCACTCCCCCTCCCTCTCTCACTCGTTCTCTCGGTCTACCCTCTCTCATCCCTGTCTTGATCTATGTATAACTTAATAGGCTTTACTACTAACTTACTTTTACAATAAAAAACAACCAAACATAAATCACATCACTTCAAAATCAATTTTGTCATTGATCATCCAAACACACACTATTTATTTTATTTTATTTATTTATTTATTTATTTTTTTGTATACGCCCAAAATGTAAACATGCGCAATTTTAAATATACTTGTGCTTTAATCCAGGTCAAATTTTTATTTTATTGTAAGCTTATTTTTTAGATATATGAATTATATTTTAGATTGATAAAATATATATATATATATATATATATATATATATATATATATATTGTAATATAAGATTCTTTTAATTATTAATACCTTCTATTAAAATTTAGTTTAAAAATAAAAATGAAAAGGATAGATAAAAAATAAGAAATTTAAAAAAATATAAACACATTTTCAATAAAGAAAAACTCTTAAAAATGTTTTTTTAATAAAATTACTTACTCAATACTTATTTCCTACATTCTTTCCAGATATGAAAGATTATTAGACTTTATTTTTTTTTAAAAATATGAGTTAATTTTTTATCAATTGGATTATCTTTTGTCAAAGTGATAAAAGACTAGAAAAAGTTAAAGTTAACACTTAACGCCATTCTAAGATTTCAATTAAATTTATGTAAGAGAAGGCGAAACATAAGAAACATCTGTAAAAATCAAAGGCTTCATCAAAAGGGAAAATGAACATGGGAAACATAAGCGTACAGTGACACGCATTCCGCTAATGCAGATGGCGGAACCTATGGGGATGGTTTTCGCCAATACTGTTGGCGGAACCTATGCTGGATGGTGCCTCGATGCATGGCATGGCCATGGGGATGCTGCTGACATGCATAGTGTATTTCGCCACTATCATTGGCGAAACCCACATGGCACGTGAATGCTTTTTCTTCATGAACAGTGTTGTTGCAATGGTGTTATGCAATTGGAGTTGGCGATATGCATGTCACGCAAGCAGTGTGTTTCGCCAGTGGTGATGGTGAAACACACTTGGCACACGTGATTTTTTTTGCTGACATGAAAAGTGGAGTTACGTTGATGGGAATGGTAATATCACGTTACAAAACAGACCCCTTGAGAAATATATTTAAAAAGAGATCCCTTTTGGAAATAAGTTTGTAAAAGAAACGCATGACGCCATTTTACTCCCATTCTTTCGCTTTTCAAATTACGAGGGAGACATCACTTGACAAGAGTTGTTCAACCAACATATTATGATCCTTCGTCATCTAGTGGTTTCCCTTTTCTCTCAGGAGAGTTATAATTATACATGCACTCGTATATTATTTTCTTACGTTGGAAAACTCTTAAATTTTACCAGTATAATCGATCTAAAAACATTTTTTTATTTATAAAAATATTACTGCATTTTTCTTAAAACAGTTCTTGTAAAACTGATGTAAAACACTGTTGTAAAATGTAATTTCTTCACTAGTGTGTTCTAATTTATTCATTATTTTAAAAAATTAGGTAACATTAATTGTTTTCTTATGTTGTTATTAACTGTTAAATATCCCATTTCTTTTGAAATTATTAATTTTGGATATTTTAATTTCTTTTAAATCATTTATCATTATAAAAAAAATTAAGAAGTCATTAGTTATTTTCTTATGTTTTTTTGCTGAATATATTTTTATTAACTGTTAAGTGTTCTTCTTCTTTTGAAATTATTAATTTTAAATATTTTAATTTCCTTTAAATCATTTATCATCTTAAAAAATCGATATGTCATTAATTATTTTCTTTTTATTTACAGTCATTAATCATTTTCTTATGTTGTTATTAACGGTTAAATATTCTTCTTCTTTTAGAATTATTATTTTATATATATTAATTTATCGTTTAAAATAATTTATCATCCATCTTCCTTCTCTCTCTATATATAAATTAAATTACTTATCTAGATGATACGAAAAAAAAAATAGTTGTTTAGAACGTACGACGGTACGAGAGTGTTTTTAGCTATCGTTCTTCTTCAACGGGAGGGTTTTTAGTTGTTGTTTATGAGAATATTTTAAGAAAATTTTCTTAACTTCTTATATCTTTTAACCTATCATTTTAAATATATTTAGTTTTAACATGAATTTCAATAATTTTTAAGAGAAATAATACTAATTTAAGAAAACAATGTATCACAATATAAATTATTTATCATAAATTTAAAATATAATTTATATGTTTAAAAATATTTATTTATTATAAATTTTAATTATTTAAAATAAACTTGATTTTGTGTAATGTACATATTAAAATACCAGGTTAAAAAAGTCAGAAGAATTATTATTTCTAAAACACATGTTAAAAAAATTTCTTATTATGTTGGGATTGACTGTTAAACATTCTTATTCTAAAATTATTATTTAAATAGTCAAATTTATTTACTGTCATTTAAAGAATTAAGAAGGAATTAAAATTGTTTTCTTTTTCTAAGTTTATCATATTTTAGTAGGAAGATGAATTAAAATTATTTAACGGGTCTTTTCCTGGTGAGAGTGAAATGAATTAATATTAATTATTAGATATGAATGCTGAAGATTAAAATATAAAAATTTAAAAATATACAAACTTTTTGTCAATTTTTTAGAAAATTAACATAATGTTTTAAATGATTTCATGACATATGATTACATTACATTAAATTTTAACTATCTATGAATTAGATTTACTTCCCTCACTTAATAACAAAAAGCCCTCTTACTAGCTAGATATGCTCTTGTAAAAATGAATACCATGTTATTATGATAAATAATATTTTACTAAAATTATTTTCAACTAATAGTTCTTTCTTTCTTAATATACTTCTTCAATCTTTAATTATAAGATCATTTTAACTAATTTATACCACTTAAAAAAAATAATTATAACTTTAAATTTATCAATTATTTATATTATCATTTCAAAATTACCTTTTTATTCTTTCTATATCTACATATTTATTCTCATTAATGTTTAGAAATATAATAACTAAATATGGATATGTAGATAAAAATAATTAATGCATCTAAAAATGAGAAAAAAGTCTTATAAAAATGGACAAACCAATTTTAAAAAACATCTTATAATTAGAAACGAAGGAAGTATTATTTTATATTACTTCCTCCTATGCTTTTTATTTGTTGTTTTTGTTATATAGAAATCAATAAATACAATAATTTTTTTTAATTCCAATAAAATAGTTGTGGAATTTCCTGTCTACTTATTTTCCACTCCACACTAAATATATGTGTAAATTAATTAAAAATTATAAAATAAGTAAAGATATCATTGACAATAAGGGTGGGAATAGACCAGGCCGTCTACAGGGCCTACGACCTGGCCTACATAAAGCCTGACCTGAATTGGTCTATTTAATTAAAAGGTTAGAACCATACTTTTTTAAAAACCTATTAAATTAAATAGATCAGGCTTAGGCTTGTTAACAAGTCTTATAAGTCTGATAGGTCGGCCTATATATATATACTTATATTATTTTTTGGGTACCAATTTATACTTATATTAATTTTTGGGTACAATTAATTATTTTTTTGAAACTAGCAGACTTTTGATTACACATTACTACTCCATAACTTTCATCCCTATAATGACTTTAATTACAATTTAGGTATGAGTCATGTGCCCTTTTATATTACTCATTAATTATCTTTATTGGCTTTCATCAAATAAGAAATATTAAAGATTTAATGTGAAGAAAGCTTTTAAAAGGCTATCAGACTAGACTAGACTTTTAAAAAGGTCAGACCAAAATAAAAGTCTTTGATAAACTATAAGTCAGGCTCAAGCTTCAAAAATCGTAGGTTAGGCTCAAGTCTTTTAAAGTCTAATCTAACCTATTCTCACCCTTAATTGACAAAACAATAATTAATGTGATATTAAACTTTGTTAATGATAGATAAATAGATTTTTTTTTTTCAAAAATCCTATAGTTGAAAAGGAGCGGAGCGAGTATATAAGTACTCACCTTTTATGAGAAAAATTTTTAAGATTAACTTTCTTTTTATTATGTCAGTTTTTTTTCTTTTACTATACTAATTAAATTTAGTTCATATTAATTTGAATTTAAAACTTGATTCATAGCATCAAATTAATAAACATTAAAAATATATTTTAATTTAAATAATTTATATTTCCTAATTCATACCTCAGCTTTTAAAGTGTATTTTCTTTACTTATTTGACCAGCTCAGTATCACATGCCGCCGGACAACGATTCCTTTCTTTTTCTTTTCTTTT
>NC_038247.2:12918596-13104009 GCF_000004515.6 Glycine max
GAGCACACATGCAAACACTAAATATAATGTCAGGTCTATTAGCAGTCAAATAGAGTAAAGAACCAATGTTACCTCTGTCCTTTGTTTGGTCAATAAGTTTCCCTTTTTCATCCACACTAAGATAGCAAATTCAGCCATAGGAGTTGTAGCTTCCTTGCTTTTATCCATATCAAACTATTCTTTTCGGAAAGTTCGAATGAAAACCTTCATCGAGACTATTAATAGAGGCATTTGGAGTGCAGTGGTTAATGGATATATCATTCCAATCCATGTAGTTGACAACAAGACTACAAAGAAACCTTACGAATCTTGGTCAAAAGAAGAGATTAAGAAAGGTTAATATAATTCTAAGGCAATGAACATTATACATTCCTCATTAAATTCTGATGAGTTTTTTAGGTTGTCCGCGTGCACAACTGCCAAAGAGATGCGGGATTTAATCCAAGTCACACATGAAGGAACACCGAAAGTAAACAGAGCTCAAAATAATTCGCTGATCCAAGAATATGAAACCTTTAGGATGAAGCAAAGGGAAAATATAAGGGATATGTAGAAAAGATTTACTCATTTTGTAAACCATTTCAAGGGATCAACGTCAAGGTGTTGAAATCCCTCGACAGGACATGGCAACCAAAGGTAACAACTATTTCTGAATCAAAAGACCTTGCTACCATGACACATGCTTAATTGTTTGGGAAGTGGAGGGAATATGAAATGTACTTGACAAGAATGGTTGAAGAAGAAGCTATAGATAAAAAGAAGAGACGTTTAGCATTAAAGACTAGCATTCCATCAAGTGATGAAAGTGAGGATAACAATGCAGAAGGGTCGGATGCTGAAAATTTGAACCTGCTTGTGATAAGGCTCAACAAATTCCTCAAGAAATAAAAGAACTATGGAAACAAAACCTTTCAGCCTAAGAAGAATCTGAAGGAAGGAGAGCCATCTTCCTCCAACGGATTCACTTGCTTCGAGTGCCAAAAGACAGGTCATGTTAAGGTAAACTTCCCTATCAACAAAAAGAAGCAACAATAAGATAAGAAGAATAAGAGTACATTCAAAAAGAAGAAAAAGGCATATATTGCTTTAGATGACAATGAATCAACAATTTCCAGCGACAATAGTGACGAGGAAGAAAAAAAATTGTGCTTGATGTCAAACAATGAAGCTGAAAGTGAGGTAATCATTTTCTATTTGGAAGATGATGATAACTATGATCAGCAACTAGATGCTTTCAATGAAATGCATCAAGAAGCACAAAATTTGGTCATTGCAAATAGTCTTCTAAAAGGTAAACTAAGATGGCATGTGGATAAACTAGTGGAAATTCAAAAAAAGAGTTGTCAGAAGAAAAATAAAAAAAATGATAGTTTTGAAAAAGAAAAGAACAATTCTTCTTGTAATTGCAATAACACGACTAATGTCACTTCCCCATGTGAACGATGTAAATTTTTAGAACTAAAGGTTGAATACTTGCTAAAAACTTTATCCAGGTTCACTATGGGGAAAGACAATTTGGAAGCATTACTTGCACAACAAAAATATGCTATCGAAAAGGTTGGATTGGGTTATACACACAACAAGAAGAAAAAAGCTTACAAAAATTTCTTCAAATTTACAAAAGCTTCTAGCTCACCCTTCACGATATGTCATTGAACATTCTTCTTTTAGGTGCATGATAAAAAGATATAGGGTTCCAAGTGGGAAATACAAGTGGATTCGCAAGGGAACTAACAAGGTTACTAACCAAAAAGGACCCAACACAACTTGGGTACCTAAATCTACCTTCTAAATCTGTTTGTATGTTTGTCTAGCAGCGGATAAACAACTATGGTATCTTGATAGCAGCTTCTCAAGGCATATAATAGGAGACAAGTCAAAGTTCATGTCTCTAAAAGCTAAGGAAGGAGTATTTGTAACATATGGTGACAACAACAAAGGGAGAATACTTGTAAAGCTAGGAATGGTAGGTTAGAATACTTGTTTTGTAATCAAGTTTTGATTAGTGGAACCCTTTACAATTGAGTAAAGGATAACTGGACGTAGCTCAGGTTAAGTGAACTTGTATAAACCAAGTGTTTCTACTTCTCTCCTTTATGGTTTATTAAGTGTTGTATTAAAACTATTGCTCATTGCTTTAATACCAAGTATTTATAAAAAAGTGTTTTAAAAAGACTCTCTCTTATTAAGTCTCTGGACGATCAAACTTTATTAAAACTTGTTTTTCTCTTCAATGGATGACCTACCATTCTTATACATTTCTATCTATATTCACATTAAAAGTTGTAAAAGTTTCTATATCTTTGAATAACACACTATTCAAACCGCCCTTCTAGTGTGATTATTGTTATTCCAGTTGGTATTAGAGCTTGGCCTTAAGGTTTGAGTATCTGACAATACTAAGGAAAAAGATCCAAAATATCAAAGATATGGAAGAATGGTTCTCAACCAACAAACCACCTTTGTTCAGAGGCACAAAATATGATTACTAGAAGGAGCATATGATAGCTCACTTTGAATCTATTAATATAGATCTATGGGATGTGGTGGAAAATGAAGATTATATTCCATATGATGATCAATTGAATGAGATTCCTAGAGGCCAATGGACAGAGAAGCAAAAACTCATATTCCTGCTCAACTCCAAGGCTTGAATATGATGTTTTATGCTCTATCCGAAGAATAATACACTAAGGTAATCAGCTTCAAAAGTAACAAACAAATGTAGGACACTCTAGCTATAACATATGAAGGAACACCATAGGTAAAGAGGAACATACTCATTCTCCTTACTCTTAGGTATGAACTCTTTTTATGAAAGAAGGTGAAGACATAAAATGTATATCCATATGCTTCCAAACCATTCTCAATGAACTAAGATCCTTATGTAAAACTTATGATCATATTGACAAAATTTTGAGAATTCTATCTAGGAAGTCGAGACCACAGGCAACAACACTAAGAGCCTTAAAGAATCTTGATTCTATGTCCCTTAAGGAACTAGCTGGTATCCTCAAGGTTCATGAACAAGAACTTTATCAGGACAAAGGAACCAAAAGAGAAAAGTATTTGGCTCTTAGCAGACAAAAGAATAAGAAGGCATCATCATCCAAAGAACAAGTATCGAGAAGTTTGTTCAAAGCTCTTAAGGCCAATGATTCATCTAATGATGAATCTAAGAAAGATTCTGATGAAGAAAATATGGTGAAACAAAGGTAGCTCCAAGTGGAAAAACTCCTCAAGGAGAATGACCACAAAGATTATGTAGATCTTTGGAGAGGATGTGCATAAGCACACAAGGATTATGTAGATCTCAAAGTGAGTAAATGTAATCTTTGGGTAGAATGTGAAGAACACAAAAGATCTGTGAAATTCTTGAATGATATGCTTTTGAAAAGTCAAGAAGTTAAGGGTCAACCTCAAGACATTGTCAAAATTCATGAGGAAATTAGAACTTTATAAACTACATTAGCCAAATTTGTCAATGGAACGGATACTCTTAACAAACTGTTAAGATATTGTACAACTTCCTCAGACAAATTTGGAAATGGATATGATAGGAAGGTATATGTTCACGATAAGGATGTCATTGTCTAATATTTTTGTGGCAAGATTGGTCACATGACATCCAAGTGTAAAGATCAACCCAAGAAGGGTACAATTGATATTTTTGTGGCTAACACCAAAGGACCCAAAAAGATTTGGGTACCTAAGAAAAATATTACTCATATTGCATATGTCTTTGATAATAGGAAGCAAACACCTATCATGGTACCTAAACAGTGGCTGCTCATGGCACATGATAGAAGAAAGGTGTGTGTTCCAATGATTGACTCCCTATCATGGTGCAATAGTCACTTTCAGAGGAAAACAAAAGGGAAGGATAACTAGAGTGGGTAAAATAATTATTCATCCTGACCTTTCTATTGATAATGTTTTATTTGTTGAAGGTCTTAAACACAATCTAATGAGCATAAGTCAATTATGTGACAGTGAATATAGTGTCTTCTTCAACAAATATGAGTGTGTTGTCCTATGGAAAGATAAGTCTCCTCTATTCTCTGCCAAGAGAAAAGGAAACCTCTACCAAATCAAATTGGGAGATCTCACAGATCAAACGGTGTCATGCTTACTGTCTGTTAAAGAAAGTCACTAGCTATGGCACAAAACTTGGTCATGCAAGTTGTAGATTAATCTCCAAACTGTAGAAAAACAACCTTTTAAGAGGTCTACCAAGTATGTCATACAAGGATGATCTATTTTATGAGCCATGTTAAAAAGGGAAACAAATTAAAAACTCCTTTACCAGTAAAAACATTGTTTCCACCTCTAGACCCTTGCAGTTAATACACCTTGATTTGTTTGGTCCAACCAAAACTGCATACACTGGTGGAAAAAGGTATGGACTTGTCATAGTGGATAACTACTCCTTATGTACATGGGTCATGTTCCTAAACCCCAAGGATATTTCTTTCAATATGTTCTTTAAATTTTGTAAACGTGTTCAAAATGAAAAAGGAGTATGCATTACTTCAATTAGAAGTGCTCATTGGGGAGAATTTGAAAATGACGGGTTTCAACTGTTCTATGAATAAAATGGAACCCTTCATAATTTTTCAACACCTAGAATTATAGTCGATGAATATGACTAACTTTTGTATATAAAACCTGTGTAAATTGTATCAAACTCCTCCAATTTATGGTTATTTTGTAGTGTTGTAATTACTTTTTGTTAAAGATAGGTAATAAATACTTAGTACTCCTATTTTGTGTATTTAATAATCATTTCCTCTTAATTTTAGGTTAAGTAGGCAAGTTTGTGAAGTGCTGATTTTCATTCACTCGCTAAGCCAATCTGCTGGCTTAGCGAGCCATCCGCTGAGCGCACCACTCCTTTGGCTGAGCACGAGGAAGAATCAAGAAGAAGAATGAGCTGTGCATGTTCACTGAGCGAGGGATCATCCCACTAAGCATACCGCTTAAGTCCATCCACTGAGCGAGAAGACGCGTGCCTTGATCATGTAGATGCATGCTTTGTTAGGATCATTCAACAGTGGAAACTGATCTGATTCTTAGAACTTGATAGGACGGGGCTAGTTTATTGTATTATCATGAGGGATAGAGGTACGGTAACCTAGTTGTTTGTATGTTTGTCTTAATGCAGTTCTGGTCGAGTTTAGTCCGACTAGAGGAATCAGAGGATGATGCTTGATCAGGATTAGGCTAGACTATCATGAGGAATCGGGGTTTAGATTTTCAGGAGACACCATAGAACACATGAGCATTGTTAAGTAGAGAATATCTTTATAACATCAGGCACCTAATAGGAAGACCAACGTGTTGTCTACTTGTCTTTACACATCATTACTCACGTGATTTTCCTTTTAATAGTTAGTTTGCATACCTGTTCATAGTCCACACATATCTTTTCATACTAGACACCTATTCACTGAATATAGCTTTATCAAGTAACACAAGTTCCCCGAGAGTTCGATACTCGGTTCTTATCGTTTTATACTACTTGCACGATTCGGTGCACTTGCCGGGTTTGAACAAAGAACACCTAAACAAAATAGAGTAGTTGAAAGAAAGAGCATATCTCTACAAGAGATAGCTAGAACCATGCTCAATGATAATTCAACCCCTAAGCACTTCTAGGCTGAAGCAGTGAACAAAATGGAATCCTTCACAATTTTTAACACCCAGAACACCTCAACAAAATGGGGTAGTTGAAAGAAAGTATAAATCTCTTCAAGAGATGGCTAGAACCATGCTCAATGATAATTCAAAACAGAATTTACATAAAACCTACCTTAAAAAGACTCTTTATGAATTGTGGAAGGGACAAAAACCCAACATATCATATTTTCATCCATTTGGATGCAAATGTTTCATTCCCAACACAAAGGATAAATTGGGAAATTTTGATTCAAAAAGTGATAATAGAATATTTCTTAAATACTCTAAAACTTCAAAGGCATTCACAATTTACAACTTAAGAATCTTGGTAGTTAAAGAAGCTATTCATATAAGATTTGATGAAAATAAGCCTGATAATGATTTATCAGAGCTAGATAAGCCTTTTGTTGTTCTACGACTAGATGACAGCTCTATAGCAACTAGATCAGTCAGACAAAATCCATAGACAGAAGCGTTCACTCAACAAGAATTTCAAGAAGACGTAAGAGAATCCACTGGACGCAACATAAGAAGAAATCATCCAGAAATTTAAATCATTGATGACCCAGTAGATCATGTTCAAACAAGATCATCACTCAGAACACAAGGGCACACTGCACTAATCTCTGAAATAGAACCCAAACACATTGATGATGCAATGCAAGATGATAATTTGATTAAGGCAATGCAAGAATAACTTGATTAGTTTCAAAAGAATGATGCTTGGAAGTTAGTTGAATTTCCAAAAGGAAAGAAAGTTGTTGGAGCGAAATAGGTCTTTCACAACAAATTGGAAAAAAATGGTAAGGTTGTGAAAAACAAAACAAGGTTAGTTGCTAAAGGATACTCACAAAAGAAGGTATAGATTACAACGAAACTTATGCACCAGTAGCTCGTCTCAAGGCAATATGCATTATACTTTCATTTGCAGCTTATAGCAATAAGAAGTTATATCAAATGGATGTAAAAGGGCATTTATAAATAGGTTAATCCAAGAGGAAGTTTATGTTGAACCACCTCCAGGATTTGAAAGCAAAACACTTCCTCAATATGTTTTTAAGCTCAACAAAGCCATATATGGACTTAAGCAAGCTCTTAGAGCATGGTACAAAAAACTAAGTTCATTTCTCTTGAAAAATGGATTTGAATGAGGAAAGGTTGACACAACGTTTTTCGCAAAAACTATGATTCTCGGTTTTTATTAGTGCAAGTATATGTGGATGATATCATTTTTTATGCTACTAATGAAATGCTTTGTGAAGATTTTTCTAAGCTAATGTAGACAGAGTTTGAAATGAGTATGATGGGAGAGCTGAAATTCTTTCTTGGACTACAAATAAAGAAAACACCCAAAAGTATTTATATTCATCAAACCAAGTATGTGAAAGAATTACTAAAGAAATTCAAGATGGATGATGCAAAATAAATGAAGGCTCCAATGCATCCAACAACATACCTTGGACGAGGAATCAACAAAGGTGAACATGACTCAATATAGAGTAATGATTGGCTTACTGCTCTATCTCACTGCGTCTAGGCCTGATATAATGTTTAGTGTTTGTCTATGTGCGAGATTTCAAAAAGAAGCAAGGGAAGTTCATCTAATTGCAGTTAAATGCATTTTTAGATATCTCATTGGAACTTCTAATCTTGATCTTCTATTTAAAAGAAGAGAAAGTTTCAAACTTACAATCTATTATGATGCTAACTATGTTGGTCATAAAGTTGAAAGAAAAAGCACAAGTCGAAGCTGTCACTTTATTGGTGGAAAATTAGTGACGTGGATATGCAAGAAGCAAGGCTCAACTACATTGTCCACTGTTGAAGCTTAATATGTTAGTTGCAAGTTGTTGTGCTCAACTACTCTGGATAAAGAATCAGCTTGAAGACTATAGCATTTATGAGAGTATAATTCCCATTTATTGTGACAATAAAGCTATTATTAGTCTTTCAAAAATCCAACATTGCATTCTAGAGCTAAACATATAGAAATTGAGCATCATTTCATAAGAGATCATGTTCAAAATGGGACAGTGGATTTACAGTTTGTACCCACAGATGATAAGCTTACTAACATTTTTACAAAACCCATAACTGAAGAAAGGATATTTTTTAAGAAATCGACGTGGAATGATCTCTGTTAATGAATGATTTAATCTCTATATGTCTTCCACTATTGCATCCAGGGACTTATCATCCATAGGATATTAACACACACTCACAATGTTCAATATATGTATGCCTAATCATGCATTTATTTCTATTATGCAAAACACAATGTTTCTATATGGGAATGTTGTAACGCTTTTTCCTGAGTCAGTTTTGGGAGGTGGGCTTAATGATTGCTTTTAAAAAAGGCCCATTATAAAACCTTAAAATGTCGAAAAATCTTAGCATTACTCACTACTCCGAAACACTTCATCTCCCTCTCTAAAATCTAAACCCTAACTCTCAAACTCTCTGCATTTGCCACCTCCAACTCCCCTGCTGTCGAGATAATCTCAACCCTAGAAATCACTACCATACACACTAGCAATGAACCCTCCATCCATATTGAACACTTTTTCGACATACAAAAACTCGAAAAAGTGGGTCTGAAGCTCAACGAGACACTATTGTTTTTGGTACTAAGCACTTCTTTAATGAGCCGCAAACAATATACCCAAAACTCATCAGAACCTTATGGAGGAATGTTGAGTTTGTTAACAAAAAGACAATAGCATCCAAAGTTCTAGGAATCAAAGTTGTACTATCCAGTGATACAATTGCCAAGGCAACAAGGTGCCTTCGTGAAAGAAGTACTTACCAGGAAAGATGAGAGAAGAACTATGACTCCCATGTAACAAGGGCATTCTATAGGGAAAATATTGAGAAAGCAAGAGACTAGAAGACTATAGTGTATAATCACATGTGAGAGAAGGCCAAGATTTGGGCCAACATTCTGAACAAGAGTGTTCTCCACAAGGCAGACTCAAAAACAACTTTGTCTAATCTTCATAAGTTTTTTTCTTTCTCACTTTATGGAGAATCTTCCCTTTGACCTATCGCACACCATATACATCAACATCTTGAGAAACTTGAAAGGCTTGGGTGGTCTGGATGACATCTATTATGCTGCTCTCATCAACAAGATGTTGTGTGATCAAGGCATGTATCATGTCTTCAACAAGATGGACAATGATTATAAGCATACTCTAATAGCCAAGGGTTCAGTTGTTGCTAAACAACAAAAATTTGGAAAAACTAACCTAAAAGTTATGAAGGTTGCTCTAGAACAAAGTCAAAATAAGGCTCCTCAGGTGGACTTGGATGCCATAAACAAGAGGAAGCAAAAAAGGCTAACCAAAGCCATTACTAATAAAGATCAAGGGCTTAACAGTTTTGGGATCTCCAAAAAAATACAAAAGATAATGGTGAAGTACCAAAATAAAAAGAAAATATGGAAGCAGTCCTAGAAAGAAGAATAAGAGAAGGAGCTACTCACAAAGGAGCACAGGACGAAGAAAAGACATGAGTAGTCTATTGCATCCACTGTTGTGTGTCCAGCGGCTAGAACTTCAATCCCACAAAGGTTAAAGGGCCTAAGTGAGACTGATGAAAAAGATGAAGGATTTGTACAAGTTTATCTCTAGAACAGAAAAGTTGCAGCCTTGGTTGCTTCTGCACCAAAAAGAGTAAAGAAAGTCCAACTAGCTCCTGAACCAAGATAATTTGTCATCCCTTCTGTAATACCAAGACGTATCAAGACAAGGGCTACTAAAGCCAATCCCAAGATTGGTGAGAAGGAATAGGCAGTCTTCTTCATAGGGAACAAAGAGGATCAAGCTTCATCATCATTAGATAGTGAGTCCAATGATGATACTTCTATCTCTCATCTCCACAAACATGTTCCCTTTACACAACTGCATCCACCTCCATCCCTCATCCATCTATAAAGTTTTAGAAGAGCTAATCCAAGGAAACCCTTTATAGATGCACAAAGGTTTCTTCTAGCATTTATTAATGGTAATTCAATGTTTGAAACTCCCTACTCTGAATTCATCTCCATTGCACCTGTTCAAAGGGAAACCATCAGTGTCCAAGCTACTACATGGACAAAGTGTGACTATGAGCACTCGCCATCTGAGGCTTTTAAGGCTCTACCAACATATGCCATAATTCATCTTCCATTCCCACAATGGACTTGTCCAGTGCAACTAAACATTATCAAGATGCAACCACATTGGCTTGCACCTGGCACTCAGCAACGAGTTCATCCTTCAATAGAGGTATCACCAACAGAAGCTTGGCGTAACCTTTAGAAGTGCAAGGACAAGAAAAGCACACAAAACAGTATCCATAGGGATCTGTTTGAGAAACACACAAGGGACCCCTCACAAGAAGTGGAACCTCTAAAGAGTGAACTTTAGAAGAAGGTGCATCTATGGACACTAATCACAAAGCTCTTACTAGTGCCTCCAACAGATCTTAACCTATCTCAGGAAGACCGCTTATCTCTTAGCAACCTCCATGCACAAATGTATGTGAGAGATCAATCCCCTGCCTACCCTGTTGGTCTGCACATCTCAAGGGCCACTGATGTCAAGATAGTTGTTGACAAGGTGTGTCCACGTCTACCTATTTGGGATGCTACCAAAAAGAAAGGATTCAAGTTGTACAACAACAAGGAGATTCCTTTAAGAAAGATGAAAGTGGAAACAGTCAATCACCTTCATAATTGGGATTCCCTATTCAGCGGGAAAAGGCTTGTTTATGCTCCTGGTGCTTATGAAGCCAGGACCTTTTGGAATCAGATCGTATGGATGGACACTCAGAAAGCCTCCACTTTTGGTTATGATGTAAGTGGAAATGTTGAGCACCACGACATCATTCAAACATTACATCCAGTTAGGAAGTATCACTTTGATAATGCTTGTGTATACAAAGGACGCCGACAATGACTCGTTCATTCAATGCTTACTCCAACTTCCTACCATTCAATATGAGGGGACTTATAATCTGAAGAAAATGAATGAAGAACAAATGATAACTTATGTAACTCATCTCCATGAAGCTTAAAAAAAGAATGCTAAAGAAGAAGAAGAAGAAGTTGTTGCTGATGCTGTGAAAGAAAATGCTTCCTTCGTCCAGAAGCATCTACTAAAGTTATGGATGACACCATTGTGCATGGGGTCATCATCAATCTTATCAACATTGGTATCATGGACGTAACTCCTAAGACATCCGATGCAGCCATAGTTGATGAAGTTGAACATAATGCTCTAGAGCCTAGATCCAAGTAGTTAACAACTTCAAATGAGGTTACTTCTAGAGACAAGGGAGAACCAAATGTTGCCATCGTTTACTCCACTAACTTAGGACCTGTTCTTCTGAACTATGTACAACCTACTACTATTACCAGGGATCAAGTGAAAGACATGATAGGGCAAGCAATGGAATCCTTCACCAAATTCCAGCGTCAAGAAAATAAGCAATTCAGGCTCTCCATGAAGAACGCCATCACCACTCAGTTCTCCAATCTTGGTGTTGCTCTTCTTCAAAGCATTCAATAGGCTTAGATGTCTATGCTTGGAGTTGTTGTTGCACCTGCACCCGTACTTGTACCTCCACCTCCACCTCCTCCATCTTCACCTTCACCTTCTCAACCTCAACCACCACCACATGCTTAGAATTGACAATGATGTCCCTTATTATTACTATCTTCAAACCCAGTTTTTGATTATGACAAAAGGGGCAGAAGAAGGAACTTTTAGTGTAAAGAGCTATCAATATTTTAAATAAAAGTGGTTTTGAAGTACGTCCATGTGTTTTTCTATACTTATAGTTATTATTTCGCTGCCACATATGTCATATATTTTATCTGGCATTTTTTATTGCCATGCTGAACTCAGGGGGAGTTAAAATGCATTACATTTATTCATCTTACTCTCTTAAAACTTTGATACAAATAAAAAAAATTATATTGTTTTTCATTATCTAAAAGGGAGAGATTTTTAGGTCTAGACAACCACTCTTCTCATCTATTTTGGATTTTGATGAATAACAATAAGTTTAAATTGTTGATGTTCTAATGAGTTTTTGACAAGTGGACAAGCTCAAATATCAAAAGACTTAACAATACTTTTTATCATCCAGGAAAGATTGCTCTATTTATTATCTATCCAGCGTCCCACGTGCTAAAATCAAAAGGCATCCACTCTTTTTGATAATCAATGATACATATTGTGTTTTGGTTATTCCATGCGTCTAGCTCGTAAGAAACTCACACACCTTCTGAAATGATCAGTATTGAGCAAAAAGTTTGTGATAACCGAAAAAAAAAGGTAAGTACACGTGCTTTATATTATAAAATTCATTTTGTCTCTCTTTATTTTGAATTGATAGCGTTTGAATTTAAGGAATAGGCAAAATAGAAGAAAATAGAAGGCATTCACAAAATATTCCCTAAAGTTTGCTTTCGCCAAGGACAAGGAACACATGGTATTGTTTTTACTATCGTGCATTCCTCGCAAATCAGTGTACGCCACATAGCCTTATCCTCCTCTGTGTGACAACGATCTTTTCAAGGAAATCAATCTCTACCCAAAAAACAAAGAGAGAAAAATTCACGAAAAAAGAAAGAGCTTATCTGAAGCGAAACTCTGTTGAAATTACTGGATGACTAATACAAAGTTTTCATTTTTTTTACTCTTTGCTAAGAAAAGTCTTTTTGTATTTGAGCTTTATTGTTTATTCACTCTTTAAGTGTTATTGAATACTTGTATTCATTCAAACTACTATTTGTGAAAGACAGAAGTAGGAGTAGCTTAGTGTTAAATAATACTTGGGTTTCTTAGATTCAGGGGGAGTCTAAGAAAGTGCCAAAAGTGGTATTAAGAATACTTGTAAAGGTAGGAGTGGCAGGTTAGAATACTTGTTTTGTAATCAAGTTTTGATTAGTGGAACCCTTTACTATTGAGTAAAGGAGAACTGGACATAGCTCAAGTTGAGTGAACCTATATAATCCAAGTGTTTCTACTTCTCTCCTTTATGGTTTATTAAGTGCTCTACTAAAACTCTTGGCCACTTCTGATGGAAGCTTGCTTGTGGAGCTTCTATGGAGGCTGGATCTTTGAGCTTCAATGAGGTCCTTCAATGGTGATTTTTCACCATGGAGATGCAGTGGAAGGCAAAGGAGAAGAGGAGAAGGGAGGCGCCATCCACTAGGGAATAAGCCATGGAAGAAGGAGCTTCACCACCAAGATGAGCCTTGGATAAGAAGCTTGGAAGGATGCTTCAATGGAGGAAAAGAAAGAGGGAGAGAAAGAGAGAGGGGGGAGCACGAAATTGAAGGAATAAAAGAGGGGGAGAAGTAGAACTTTGAAGTGTGTCTCATAAGACTTTCATTCATCAAAGTTACAACAAGTGTTACACATGCTTCTATTTATAGACTAGGTAGCTTCCTTGAGAAGCTTTCTTGAGAAAACTTCCTTGAGAAGCTTCTTTGAGAAAACTTCCTTGAGAAGCTAGAGCTTAGCTACACACACCCCTCTCATAACTAAGCTCACCTCCTTGAGAAGCTTCCTTAAGAAGATTCCTAAAGAAGCTAGAGCTTAGCTACACACACATCTCTAATAGCTAAGCTCACCTCCTTGAGATAAGAAGCTAGAGCTTAGCTACACACCCCCTATAATAGCTATGCTCACCCCCATGACAAAAAAAGATGAAAATACAAAAAAAAAAGTCCTTACTACAAAGACTACTCAAAATGCCCCGAAATACAAGGCTAAAACCCTATATTACTAGAATGGCCAAAATACAAGGCCCAAACGAAGGAAAAACCTATTCTAATATTTACAAAGATAAGCGGGCTCATACTTAGCCCATGGGCTCAAAATATACCCTAAGGCTCATGAGAACCCTAGGGCCTTCCCTTGGATCTCTAGCCCAATCTACTTGGAGTCTTCTACCCAATGCCCTTGCGGGATAGGATTGCATCATTCTCTCCACCTTGGAAAGTGTCGCAACCTACCCTTCGGCGGGAGGGCGACGCGTGACTCGCGGGATGCGTGTTCCACAAAAGGAATACGCGCGGAGTCGCCACCAATGTTTATTTGAGGAAAACATCGGAAAAACCGGAAAAGACGCGATCTACGAACTTTTAAGTGAAAGGTTCGGGAGTTGTATTTACGCGCGGGGAAGGTATTAGCACCCCACACGTCCGTCACAAGGGACGACAGCCTTTAATCGAATGTGCAAACATGACTTTGATTTTTACGTTCCCTTTTATGTCCTTATATCCTTTATACCCTTTTTATATTTTTTCTCTTTTTGTGGTCGACAAGGGTGTTTCCCTTTGCTCCTACGTATTCCTCAATTGGGATGAGAAAATCAGACCTACGTAGTTCTTTCGGAACAAAGTGTTTGGTTAAGTTGTTTTTTATCTTTTTGCAAGATATATTTTGATTGAAAAAAGGTCATTTGAGGTGTTGGACCATTAAATGATCTTTTGATTTTGAAAGGAGAGAAACGTTAAGGTGTTGGACCATTAACGATTTCTCGGGGTGGTCGACAAAAGCGGGGCTTTTGCTCCTACGTATCCTCAATTGCGATGAGGAAATCAGACCTACGTAGTTCTTGCAAAAGCGGTAAAGTCACATGTTGATTTTATGCTTTTGAACGGTCCATGTTAACCGATAAAAGCAAAGAGGACCGTTTAAGGCGTTGGACCTTAAAACGGTTTTTAGTGATTTTTCGGAAAAAAACTTGATTTGTGAGTTGATTTTAGTCTTAGTTTCACTTTGGTTATTAATCAATTCATTCAAGGAAACTTCCAAAGAAAAACGTCCGATTGATTTTTTTTATTATTTTATTCAAAGATATTTTGATTATTTTATTATTATTTTTCAAGATATTTTGATTATTTTATTATTATTTTACTTTTTTTGGTTCAACCGAGGTTATAGCGTGAACGATCGGTTAGATTTCGTTTTAACAGTGATTAAACGAGATTACAACACAAATGATCGGTTGAAATTCATTTTATCATTTATTAGACGAGAAAACGGCTTAAATAAATGGTTAAAGCACGTTAAAAACGGAAGAAAAGAAAACTGAAAGTAAACGAAATTAAAGTGAAAGTACACAAAACAAGAAATGAATTGAAAGTCTCGGATTCGAAAACTTACCCATTGAAGAACGAAGAACGAACGAAGAACGGTGAAGAACGACGAAGAACGATGAAGAATTTCCACATAATCGCTTACAGAAGCGTTACGGAAGTACTTCGAGTTGATTTTTCTTCACGAAAACGTGTTTTTTGCCCAAAATAGCCGAAATGCATAGCCAAAGGGGTCTTGAACATTTTGAAACAGCTCCCCCCTCCCTATTTATAGAAAAAAAGGAGGTGCTTGCCGCCCAAAGACTTAATGAAGAAGATTTCTAAGCGCACCCGAATTACTAAGTTCACCCCCCTTTTCGTATTTTATGGGAAAGTTACGGAAGCCTTACGGAAGTGTTTTCGAATTTGATTTTCATCTTTTTTCTCTTCCCTTTCACCAATGTTAAGTGGAATATGCTTACCCAAGGTTTTCGGAAATTTTACGGAAGTATTACGGAAGCCGCGGAAGCCCCGGAAACCATTTTTCAAAAACGTGGAGGAGCTTGCCGCCCAGTTGCTTCCTCCTTAAGCAACCCAACTTCCAAAATGTTTTGGAAGGGCCTAGATTTGAATTGCTATTTACACCCCTATCTTGATAAGTTCACCCCCTTACCTTTTTTGGTGATTCTTTTTTCGTAAAGTTACGGAAACTTACGAATCTCGTAACGATACTTGTTTTCTTTCCGTAATGTTACGGAACCTTGCGGATTACATAATCATCCCCTTTTTGACTTACGGAATGTTACGGAATCTCACTTAATTATGCAACGATGCTTCCATTTGATTTCCGGTGTGTCACGGAAACTTACGGATTGTGCATCAATATTTTTTGGTTTTCCGGCATGTCCTGGAATTTCACAAATTGCCTAATGATGGGTGCCAAGCACCTCACAAGGACCAAAGAAAGGTCGCATGTCATCAAGCAAAGGTCCCCGGACGAAATTAGGGTATGACAGTTGCCCCTCTTTACTTGTCTTTTATTGGAGATAAAAGGAAAGTAAAGACAAGACACTAATTTCGTTCCTCTCGATTTGACGAGAGTCGCAGGTGACCATAAAATCTCCACATGCAAATGACTTGTTGTTCCCGGAATTTCACAAATTGCCTAATGATGGGTGCCAAGCACCTCACAAGGACCAAAGAAAGGTCGCATGTCATCAAGCAAAGATCCCCGGATGAAATTAGGGTATGACACTAATTTCGTTCCTCTCGGTTGACGAGAGTCGCGGGTGACCATAAAATTTCCGCATGTAAATGACTTGTTGTTCCCGGAATTTCACAAATTGCCTAATGATGGGTGCCAAGCACCTCACAAGGACCAAACAAAGGTCGCATGTCATCAAGCAAAGATTCCCGGACGAAATTAGGGTATGACACTAATTTCGTTCCTCTCGGTTGACGAGAGTCGCGGGTGACCGTAAAATTTCCGCATGTAAATGACTCGTTGTTCCCGGAGGAACAAAAGGTGCAGAAGACTATGTCAGTCTCTGCATGTCATCGGGCCCGCCGCCTCTGGATGACACAAGGGTGCGGATAACCGTAAGGTATCTCTGCGTGTCATCGGGCCCGCCGCCTCTGGATGACACAAGGGTGCAGAATAACCAAATTTTGTCTCTGCGTGTCATCGGGCCCGCCGCCTCTGGATGACAAAAGGGTGCGGATAACCGTAAGGTATCTCCGCGTGTCATCGGGCCCGCCGCCTCTGGATGACACAAGGGTGCGGATAACCGTAAGGTATCTCCGCGTGTCATCGGGCCCGCCGCCTCTGGATGACACAAGGGTGCAGAATGACCAAATTTTGTCGCTGCGTGTCATCAGGCCCGCCGCCTCTGGATGACAAAAGGGTGCGGATAACCGTAAGGTATCTCCGCGTGTCATCGGGCCCGCCGCCTCTGGATGACACAAGGGTGCAGAATGACCAAATTTTGTCTCTGCGTGTCATCGGGCCCGCCGCCTCTGGATGACAAAAGGGTGCGGATAACTGTAAGGTATCTCCGCGTGTCATCGGGCCCGCCGCCTCTGGATGACACAAGGGTGCAGAATGACCAAATTTTGTCTCTGCGTGTCATTGGGCCCGCCGCCTCTGGATGACAAAAGGGTGCGGACAACCGTAAAGTATCTTCGCGTGTCATCGGGCTCGCCGCCTCTGGATGACACAAGGGTGCAGAATGACCAAATTTTGTCTCTGCGTGTCATCGGGTCCACCACCTCTGGATGACAAAAGGGTGCGGATAACCGTAAGGTATCTCCGCGTGTCATCGGGCCCGCCGCCTCTGGATGACACAAGGGTACATGTCACATGACCTCAGGGTCATTATGACAAAGATTATGGGGCGGCCGACAAAAGCAAGGCTCTTGCTCCTACGTATCCTCCAATGAGGAACTTAGACCTACGTAGTTCTAGATAACTTGTGAGACTTGAAAAAGTCTCCACCAGAAGATGCCTACATCTCCGGAAAGGGCGCAGATGACCATATTGGCCTCTGCTTATCAATCACACTCGAGGTGCGGATAACCGTAAGGTGTCTCCGCGGGCTACCAGCTCTTGGGTCATGGTAACAGAAAGCGGTGCGGTCGACAAAAGCGAGGCTTTTGCTCCTACGTATCCTCCCATGAGGAACTCAGACCTACGTAGTTCTTGATAACTTGTGAGACTTGAAAAAGTCTCGGTGTTTTCTCCACTAAAATGCAAACATGCTTTAGCAAAGAGACAAATATTCCAACTGATTAGAGCAACATATGCCTTTTTGAGTGAAAAACAATGCGTCTACCGGGGAAGGAGAGTATGCTGATGAAATTTTCTCATAACCATAAATGAGATTTTGGATGTTAGCATTTCGTTTCTAAATGACCATTTAGAGGAAACACTGGGTTCGACAAAATAGAAGAAAATCACTCAAAGTGTATCAATCTCGCACAGGTAAGTGTTTCATCCTAATTCCGAACCATAGATATGTCATGACTTGACTTTGCAAATTATTTCCTATCAAATCAAAAATTACATGCGTGATCATGGATCAATAGGGCTTCCCTTGGGAATGGGTTCTTTTGGTGGGTTTTTCGGCTTTTGTGTGTTTTTGCCCCTTTTCCTTTTCTGTTTTGGTTTTGCGCGAGGCGAACAAGTCACCGACGCACAGGATTTTGGTTGGTAATCAAAGGGAGAAGACCACTTTAGGTCATGGTTTCCTTTTCTTTCTTTTGTTCATTTGGTGACAATTCTGTATTGTTCAGATATTGTCTGGTCAAAAGACCTTTCTGCACATTTCTTCTAATTTCTTTGATCAAGAACTTTCTTTCCTTCCTTTTTTTACTTTCTCCCATTCTTTGGTTGGGAATTTTCTTTCTTTTCTTTTTGCTTTCTCCCACTCTTTGATTGGGAATTTCCTTTCTTTTCTTTTTGCTTTCTCCCACTCTTTGATTGAGAATTTTCTTTCTTTTCTTTTTGCTTTCTCTTTGATTGGAAATTTTCCTTCTTTCCTTTTTTGCTTCCGAGGGTAAGGATTATAGTGAGTCATGATTTTGGCTCAAGGTTTGTAGAATGGCTAGACATGATACATGTCGGGGTTTGGTTTGGCTCAAGGATAAAAGGGGTGCCCCACATTATTTCCATGACACAAATGCAAAAATGATGATTTGGAAACTTTATGCAAAACTGGTCATGCATGCACCTATGCGGACACTCAAGTGTCAAATTTTTATGGTCATGTGATGCTAGGGCTCAGGATTCATTTCCTCTATTTTAGTCAACCCAATGTTTCCAAAATATGTTCTTTTATCCATTTGTACATTCATCCAAGTCCATTTCGGGCGTTCGGGAAAATTTCACAGCATTCACCCTTCAGGTGTACACACATTTTTTTTTCCAAAAACTAGCTATGATCAGCGAAATTTTCTTCAAAGAAAAGTTGGAAGTCAGCTCTTTTCAAAAGCATGTTGGTTTTTCAGCTAGACAACTTATTTTTCTTTTTTCTCTCTCTTTTTTCTTCTTTTTTTTTATTTGTTTATTTCTTTTTCTTGTTTGTTTTTTTTTTCTTCTCTTTTTTTTTTTCGTGAGGTATTTTGCTATATACATGCATATCCAAGGTATCTTGCTACCTAAACATACATATATATGTTTTGTAAGGTATTTTTGCTATATACATGCATATCCAAGGTATCTTTCTACCTAAACATACATATATATTTTGTGAAGTATTTTTTGTTTACATACATGCATATCTAAGGTATCTTTCTACCTAAACATACATATATATATTTTGTGAAGTGTTTTTTGTTTACATACATGCATATCTAAGGTATTTTTCTACCTAAACATACATATATATATTTTGTGAAGTGATTTTTGTTTACATACATGCATATCTAAGGTATTTTCACTACCTAAACATACATATATATGTTTTGTAAGGTATGACTACCTTCCGAGCTTGCGCTTGTTTTATTTAAATTCCCAGGATCATGAGCAACTAGGTGCGTCCTACTATAAAAAGTGATCAAATAGCAGGCAGAAATTTAAAAGGTACTAGGTTGCCTCCTAGTAGCGCTTCTTTAACGTCTTGAGCTGGACGCCTTATGACTTGTCGGTCACTGACCTAGTACTTTGCTTACCTTTGGCTTTGGACTTGGTCGCCTATTGGTCGGCCATGTGGTGTAGGCAATACTCAAACCTTTTTGTGGATGAGCAGAGGTGAACTCTAGAGGTGATGGCGGTGCGTCTGTTGCCCGCTGCCAGCCATCGCCAGGCTGCTGTGGTGTTTCGCCCTGTGCCTGCCTGGAGACGCAGAACTTCTTGATGAAAGCTCGATTGGTAGGGGGGACCTGATGACCTTGCTGGGGGCGACAGACACTCCCTAGAACTATGCCACGACGACATGAACTTGCTGGGGGGAACGGGCGCCCTGTAGGGCCGACAGAGGCCCGTAACCAGAGCTGGAAACCCCAGGGCCCTGTTGGACTTCTTCAGGTCCACTGGGTGTCTTTGTGGGTGCGATCCCTGCAAACAATAGATGGTATCAGAAATCAGTTGAACCATATGCATACTTACCCATGTCGGGACGACACAGACCAACTGATACTTTTGCAGGGGGAGATTGGCATTGCGGTCGCTGGGCAGAATGTTGCTAAGTAGCAATGTCATCTATATCTATGTAAGAGTGGTCATGTTGGTGCGCATGATCCGCACTCATCTCTTTGCAGCGGCACGGGTGAAATCTTGCCCCGGTATGCATAGTAGCTGTGTGATAGCCTCCCTCTCTGGTTGTGCTCGCACAGTTGGCCGTCCTCCAATATCAGGGGGTGGCCCAGGAACCGTTAAAAGGAAACTATTGGTCCCTTAACCGGGAGTGCAAGTCTTGGCTAAGCATTTAAGGATAGAGGACCTTAAATTCTCTTAAGGTGCGGATGTGGAGCACACTGAAAATGAGGACACGTAGCCCTCTAAAGGTGAGGGCGTGCAACCCTCTCAAGGCGAGGATGTATAGTCCTCTGGAGGTGAGGGCGTGTAGTCCTCTCAGGGTGAGGGCGTGCAACCCTCTGTTGGCGAGGACGTGTAGTCCTCTAAAGGTGAAGGCGTGTAGCCCTCTGTTGGCGAGGACGTGTAGTCCTCTAAAGGTGAGGGCGTGTAGCCCTACGAAGGTGAGGACATGCAGTCCTCTGATGGCGAGGGCGTGTAGCCCTCTGAAGGTGAGGACGTGTGGTCCTCTAAAGGTGAGGGCGTGTAGCCCTACGAAGGTGAGGACATGTAGTCCTCTGAAGGTGAGGGTAACTAGTACCCAAGGCAAGGGCGAGTAGCCCTCTCAAGGCGAGGACGTGTAGTCCTCTGGAGGTGAGGGCGTGCAGCCCTCTGATGGTGAGGACATGTAGTCCTCTCAAGGCGAGGACGTGTAGTCCTCTGGAGGTGAGGGCGTGCAGCCCTCTGATGGTGAGGACATGTAGTCCTCTCAAGGCGAGGACGTTTAGTCCTCTCAAGGTGAGGACGTGCAGCCCTCTGTTGGCGAGGACGTGTAGTCCTCTAAAGGTGAGGGCGTGTAGCCCTACGTTGGCGAGGACGTGTAGTCCTCTCAAGGTGAGGGCGTGCAGCCCTCTGTTGGCGAGGACGTGTAGTCCTCTAAAGGTGAGGGCGTGTAGCCCTACGAAGGTGAGGACATGCAGTCCTTTGATGGCGAGGGCGTGTAACCCTCTGAAGGTGAGGACATGCAGTCCTCTGATGGCGAGGGCGTGTAGCCCTCTGAAGGTGAGGACACACAGTCCTCTGATGGCGAGGGCGTGTAGCCCTCTGAAGGTGAGGACATGCAGTCCTTTGAAAGTGAGGACACACAGTCCTCTTAAGGTGAGGGCGTGCATCCCTCTGTTGGCGAGGAGTGTAGTCCTCTGAAGACCAGGGTACTAGTACCCGAGGGTCCATCCTTATGAGAAAGCAAGAGATCGACTCATCAAGAGAGCCGGTCATCCCAAATTCAAAAGATTTGGACATTTAGATGTAGGGAATCTATGTAGTTAACATGATTTTGAGGGATGCAAATGCATGCAACCTTTGTTGTGAAATTTGGGTAAATGCGGACTTTATATGAAACAATGCAATGTAATGGAAAGTTGTACAATGTTCATGGCATTCTTTCCCTATTTTGTGATTTTGATTTTGATTTGATTTTTTTTTTTTGGAAAACACAGATTGACTGCCCTTTTGAAAAAGGTGATAATTCATGCAACCTCATCCTATCTTTTTGCAAATCTCTCTGGGAACTCCCTCAGAGTGTATGTTCTTTTTGATTTAGTCACTTGACCATTTTGGAGTGACGGCAATGGAGTCGTTTGATGTTTAATCAATCCATTGAAATCCTAGGGTTTGTCCCTTTTTTTTTGTTAAAAACATCGATGGGTGAGAACTTTTGATCGGCCCCTATGTTCACTTGAGGCTCATGCACGGTGCCCCTCATTGCCCCAGTGTAAGGCTTTGAGGTACCAATCGTTGTCTTTCGTCATGACCTTGTAGCTGGGAACCTATTGAGTGAGAACTTCTAATCTGCCCCTAGGTTCGTTTGAGGTTTATGCATGGGGCCTTTCATTGCCCAGTGTAGGGCTTAGAGGTACCAATTGTTGTCTTGTTTTCACAACCTCGTAGTGAGGAAGAATGAAAGACGCAATTGATTCTTGCAAAAAGAATTTTCCAAGGACGAGAAATAGTTGAAGGATTTTTTGATGGATTAAGTCAAATGACTCCTATGTAGAAGCAAGATGTTTTGATGTTTTGATGATGCCAAAGGATCAAGTGCTTCCAAGTTTTATTCAAGGCAAGAATCCAAGAATCCAAGAAAATCAAGATATATGATCAAGTTGATTTCTAGAATCTTTTGGAAGAAGTTTCCAAATTGAAAAAACAAAAGGTTTGACCAAAGAATTCTATCATTTCAAATTGAGATTTGCTCTCCGGTAATCGATTACCAGCAGCTGAAAATGTTTATAACAGTCACTAGAAATTTGAATTCAAAATTTATAATGTGTAATCGATTACACATGGATGGTAATTGATTACCAGCAATTTATTCAAATTTTAAAGCCTGTGATCTATTACACAAGTCTTGTAATCGATTACCAGAGGAGATTTTCAGAAAATAATTTCCAAGAGTCACATCTATTCAAATGGTTTATGAATGGCCATCAAAGGTGACTTGGAAACACGAATTTAAATAGAGTTTTCATTGCCCACAAAGTTTATCCTCTCAAAAGATTAAGAGTTTTTCTGAACTGAACTGTCTTATCCTCTCAAAAAGATTCCTTGGTCAACCACTTGCATATTCAATAAGGAATTTTGATTGGTCTTCATTGTACAATCTATCCCTTTTAAGAGAGATTTCTTCTTCTTTTCTTCTTACTTCTGAAAAGGGATTAAGAGACTGAGAGTCTCTTATTGTAGAGGATTCTTGAACACAAGGGAAGGGTTGTCCCTGTGTGGTTCAGACTTTGTAAAAGGAGTTTTACAAAGAGAGTGGAAAATCTCAAGTGGGTTTCTTGAGGACTGGACGTAGGCGCGGGAAGTGGCCGAACCAGTATAAATCAAGTTTGCATTCCTCTCTTCCTTTAAACTTCTTTTATTGCTATTTATCTTTTGCTTTAAAGAAGTTTATTTTGATTTGTCTTTTGAGTAATTCATGTTAAGGGTGCATTGTTAATCCAAAAAGAAAGAGTGATAGTTCAATTGGGGAATAGTCTTTGCATCTTAATTCAACCCCCCTTTTTCTTAAGGTAACTGAGGCCATTTGTCCAACATCCTATTCTTGACAACTCGCTTCTCTAAGAAGACAAACTTTCTGGAATGATAAAATGAAGTCACATGAACGTCTATATTTTTACTTGAAAACACAGTCAATCAAATGCCTTTTTATTTTTTTTTATTTTGAAACTTATTTTTTTATTTTGAAACTTATTTGTTTTGAACTTTACTCGTTGTTTTACGGCACCCCCACCAACGTGCAAGATGAGTAATCTCTGATTGAACAGTCTTGGAAGTCAACACTCAGGAGCGCAGGTCGCTTGAGCAAATAGACCAATGGCTTGCACCCACATTCCGGTGAAAGTTGAATAAGCAAACATGCGTTTGTGAGAGGATGAGGGACAAGGATGTCCATTTTATCCATATCATTTAGCATTGTAACTGTGGTTTATAATAATGGCATAAACTTGAAAATCCTGATGAGTCATAACAACAGCTTCCAGAATTGCCCCATGTATGGTGTTGCTTGTCAATGTTATGATTCAACAAGCGATTCTCCTCAAATTTCAGCCAGCCCGTATCAATTAGACTTAACACTTTATGCTTTGGGGTCATACAATGCTCAATGGAATGCCCCAGGGCTCCTCCACGATAAGCACACGTTGCGTTCGAGTCGTATCCTCAGAAAAATGGAGGTTGAGGAACCTTGGTTGGGGTTATGGCTACCATTGAATTATTGAGTGGATATGGGATCAAGTTTAGCATATGACAACGGAATTTGGGGTGAACCCTACAGGCTTTTTGCTGCAAAATTCTTTTTTGTTGGTGTTTTTTTGGTTTGTGCTAAAGGTGGTCTTCGTCATTGGAAGTGCGATAGACAGGCTTTGTGGTTGATTTAGGGATGGCCTTTGTGGATAACTGGGTGGTGGGTAAGGAGGAGGTTTGTTATTGACTGAGTAATGACATTGTTGGGTTTGGTGGGAAACTTGGCCGTATAGGAATGGCAGTCACAGCATGGGTTTCTCCCTCTTTCTCACCCTCTTTATTTGCCCCAGTTTTCTCAGTCGTCCTAGTAGGATGATCAAATTTGCCTCTTTTCGGACCCACATCGATCCTTTCACTGGCGAAGACCAAATCCGCAAAGCTTTGAGGGTGCGCAGCCCACCATCTTTTCATAGTAGAGTATCGATAATGTGTCTACCATCACGATCATCGTCTCCCTTTCCATCACTGGGGGTACCACCTGGGCCGCCAGATCCCTCCACCTTTTGGGCGTGTTCTTTGAAAGATCCGTCCCCCTTTTTGCAAATGTTCTGTAGTTGCATCCTATCCGAAACCATATCAAAATTGTACTGATACTGCCTAACAAAGGCAACCATTAGGTCCTTCCAAGAATGGACTCGGGAAGATTCCAAGTTAGTGTACCAGGTAACAGCTACCCCAGTAAGACTTTCTTGGAAGGAATGTATTAGCAATTCCTCATCTTTTGCGTATTCCCCCATCTTCTGACAATACATCTTTAGATGGTTCTTGGGACAAGTAGTCCCCTTGTACTTGTCAAGGTCCAGCACCTTGAACTTGGGAGGGGTGATGATATTGGGTTCTAGGAACAACTCTTTTAGGTTAGCAAAGGCATAATCTTCACCTCCTTCAATGGCCCTGAGCCTTTCCTCTAGATGATCCAACTTTCCCATTTCTGCCATAGCATGAGGGTTTTTACTTGTCGTGGAATGCAAGAGGTGTAGTTGTGGGTGATACTGAGGGCCTTCCAAAGGGTTTTGTAGGGGTATACCACCAACTGCTTGCCCATCTGTGGCATATCCGAGGCAAGGCTCGAAGTCGGCTAGATTGTGGTGGGGAATTTCATGTGTCCCCCCCACGGTTTAAGAGACATGTGCATGATCAGTTTGGGGTTGTTGGCTCTCAATGGGTATAGGAGTGGAGTTATTGACATTCTTATTGGGAGTGTACGCCACTTTAGGTGGCGTATAGTTGAGAGGCAAGCCATATGGCCGGAAGGCGTGCTCGTTTTGAATTTGTACATTATGGGGGCTGCCCGTACTTCCCAAATCTTTGCCTACCATATCTGAGGTTGGATGATTCATTTGGTTGATGCCGGATGGGGACATCAGGTTCACCTTAGCAACAACGCTGGTAGCGGCAATTGCAACCGCATTGGCTTCCATTATCTTCTTCACGCTCATCATGGCCTCCATCATTGTGGCCATTTTCTCTTTAATGGCCTCCATGTCGGCCTTCATCTTCTCTTGTATCTCCTCTACTTCACCCATTACTCTAGCTCTAGCACAAGTTCGGTGAGGACGCCGTAAAGCATGTTTTTTTTTTTTTGATAACAATGATTAAGTTCATTTTATTTTATTTTATTTTATTTTTCAAGGAAAGAATGCAATGAGCAATGCAACCAATGAAAAGCATGGATGTATGCGAATGATGTACAGTTGAAGATTGCGAATTTTTACGCAGGATATGGGGTTGAATCAATTTAGATTTTCAACATGGTCCATGACATCTTTGTCAAGGTGAAACTGGAAGTAACAAGGACATCAACAATCCTAAATATGTTTGGCAGTAGACGAAGCAGTGATGTGACTCGATTCATCTTTTGCCCCAATTTTGCAAGACGGTTACTTCCATATTTTGACTTGATGAACCTTTTTATAAAAGCATGAGCTTGGTTCAACCCTATAATCCAATGAATGGCAATTCTGATCGCCAATACTTCAACAACATCTCATAGGGATGAATGACTCGGGCATACTTTAAGCTATGCATGGAAAATGTAATTATGAAATTGAGATGCCCGAAGAAACACCATTTCCTAGTTAACCATGCATTAGGTACCATGTTCAATTATTTTGTTTGGTTGTTGTGTGTTTTTTTTTTTTTTAGAAATGGGTTTATGATCCCAACATGGTTGGCTCATGGTGCCTAACACATGCAACTAAGAATGTAGTGTGAAGTTTCACGCTTCCCCTTTTTTGTTTTTGTAGAGGAAAACACAAGGATGAGCAAACATGAAAACAAATGGTATGCAATTTTGCAGATCAAAAAGTTTGTTGAACGCATATGCATGATGATGCCATGACTCATGCAAAATGTGAGGCTGGAATATGATAACGGACAAATGCAGGAACGATATGTTCATTATGATGTTATGAAGAGATGCTTATGCGATGCATGATATGAATGCATTTTACGGACACGAGAGCCTGGAAAATTATCTCTTCTTACTTGCGCATTTGGGGGCGCAGTGCCCCATGTGTACAATTAAGAAGGTGATATGGACCTTCCGGCTTCCCGTGACAAAGGACGAGACCAACATACAATGCATGCTAGAGATAAAATGTGGGAGTGACTTGATTCGCACTGATTTTTGGAGTAAAAACGTGGGATAAACTCATTTTTTTCAAAAAGTTATAACTAGTCAAGATCTGAGCGACAATACAAACTTCCTAGCGGTTTCTAATCATATGGTCCATTAAGTCTATCATATGCTGACAATAGCTGAGAAGTCCGTGGATCTCCTCGGGGGCGGAGTAGGTGTCCGCCACTGCTTTGGCCTTGGCTAGCAATGGGGGAAGTTCTTGACTCCTGTTCAAAGTAAGAGCAAATCGGTCCATCCACATTGTTGCCTCTTGGTGCAATGAATCAATTACCCTTTCCCTTGCTTCCCTTTCTGCTGATATCTTGGCGTACTCATCCTCTAGCCTTTGCTCGTGAGTCGCCGCTAGATTTAGCTTCTCTTTGCACTTATCGATGATGGCCCACATATTCCCTTCAGTCTCGCTTAACTGTTGGGACAAATTTCTTTTCGACCTAAGGCAAACCTTTAGCTCGTCCTTCAAGATCATGCCTTTGACCCGTGATGATTCCTTTCACCTCTTCGGAGCTTGAGCTCACTATTGCTGCCCTATAAAGCCCCTCAAAACTTTGCTTTGGTCGTGTTCTTCCTTTCGGGCCTTCTTGGTTTCTCATTCCAAGGCTTCATCGGTGGCCATATTGACATCCCTTAGTTCATCATACTCTTTTCAGACTTTGATGGCTATGGACTTGAACTTCTCTTCGACTACCCAGGCTCTTTCAAGCTCTGCCTTTAGGGCTTGTACCTCATCACTTTCTTCCGAAGCTTTAACCTCATCGTCTCTCACAGTCTTTAGATTTGGGAGCCAATCCAGTCCTTGTGTTTGGACTCTCAGCCACTTATGATAGCCGCCGATGATCCCATTACTGCTTCCCCTAAGCTCTCTGTCCTTTCTTCACGCCGCATCCCATGCCTTGCGAACTCCTTGGAGTACCCTCGCGTTGTGGTCACTGAAACCTCGTGCGATGAAAGGCGTGATGCTTTCGTCTGATGGCACTCCTCTCATGGGACATCCTTCGCATGAAGATAGAATCCTGATTCTTCCTTCCTTCTAGCGAGGGAACCATTTAACAGACGCCCCTCCATGCTAGCCAAGAGTTGGTGCACAACAAACAATTCTTGCGCCGCTCTTTTCACATCCCCGGTCGAACGTGTCATACATGGCCAAAATGGCGACGACTGGGCTTTCCTTGCCATGATGAAAGGCGAGGAAAGCGTCAATCGCTGCTAGGTCCACTAACCCTTCCATATTCGGAAAGAGGACAACTCCAAAGATCAAAAGCGCCAAGATGTCAATAAAAGAAAGCCCATTCGCCTTGATTTGCCAAGGCCTTTGCCCTTTCCTCCAAACACTTCCTTGGTACTCCGACTACCCCATTCCTGTTTTGCTTTACACGGTCCAACTCTTGTGCTGAGATTTTCACCACCTTGGCAACTCTTGTCGTGGAGGGATAGAACCCAGAGAAAAGATATGGCTTCCTTCCTCCCAGTGGGCATCCCAGGATTTCTTCAAACTCTTTCACAGTCGGCAATAGTTGGAAGTCCTCAAATGTGAAGCACCTTAGGGGCTGGTCATAATATTGGGAAAGGGATGCAATCGGTTCCATGGAGACTTCTACCCTAGCTAGGTCCCAAATCTTACCATAGGCTTTGCGGAAGGCTTGCCGTTGAAGTTGACCCATTAATTGCCCCAACTTTCGTAAACTGGTGACCTCTAAGCTCTTGATTTTGACTTGATAGAACCTCTTTTTAAGCGAAGGCTTTTGACTTGATCCCATGTTTTACTAAAGTGAAATAAAATCTAGTTCGAATCAAAACTCCAACATCTATCATGGGTGGAATGGATGAATGCATGAAAAAATGCATGACACAGATGCAATTTACGAATACGGGAGCCCGAGAAATTGTTTCCTTCTTGGATACAACGTTTGGGCAGCATGGCACCCAACGTATGTTTTTTAAGAAGGCGACACGGACCCTCCGTCGGTTTGCTAAAGTGAGGGGATCAAAGACGAAACCCACGCATGATGCATGCATATGCGAAAGGCATAACACGGGGATGTACATAGTACGACAATATTCACAAACAAATATAAGCAAAAGGGGATATGATACTTATGCATGGCAGTGTGAAAAATGGCACGCAGCGTGTTTGCTCCGTGCCCCTATTTAAGGGACCTATAAGGGAGAGAGCTAACTAGGCTTTTAGTGATAACCCCCAAGGTAGTCATATCTCTCTTGATGGTTTCTAGAGGTATCATCCCCTTCGAAGAACATACTGCAGCAGTAGGGACTACTAGCAACAATATGTTTTCAAAGAGAAAAACTCTAGATGAGGGTTCACTGTAATCAAGCAAGTCGGAGACCTAGCATGATCACGGATTCACCTCCACTCCTTATGTTCCCACGAACCCGGGTATAGGGCCCTTTTTCAACTCACCGTGTGTGCAAATAGTGTTAGTGTTTGTGTGCATCAAATGAATAAATATTTACCTCATGCATACAAAAAAAATGCACTAAAAGCATCAAAGAGTTATATATACAAGAACATAATAAGGGGAAGCCAACAAAGGAGTAAGTCATGGCAAAATTTGCACAAGATTAAATGGCCTAACTCTCTAAAAACAGTCCCCAGCGGAGTCGCCAACTGTCGCAACCTACCCTTCGGCGGGAGGGCGACGCTTGACTCGCGGGATGCGTGTTCCACGAAAGGAATACGCGCGGAGTCTCCACCAACGTTTATTTGAGGAAAACGTTGAAAAAACCGGAAAAGACGCGATCTACGAACTTTTAAGTGAAAGGTTTGGGAGTTGTATTTACGCGCGGGGAAGGTATTAGCACCCCACACGTCCATCACAAGGGACGACAGCCTTTAATCGAATGTGCAAACATGACTTTGATTTTTACGTTCCCTTTTATGTCCTTATATCCTTTATACCCTTTTTATATTTTTTCTCTTTTTGTGGTCGACAAGGGTGTTTCCCTTTGCTCCTACGTATTCCTCAATTGGGATGAGAAAATCAGACCTACGTAGTTCTTTCGGAACAAAGTGTTTGGTTAAGTTGTTTTTTTTTTATCTTTTTGCAAGATATATTTTGATTGAAAAAAGGTCATTTGAGGTGTTATACCATTAAATGATCTTTTGATTTTGAAAGGAGAGAAACGTTAAGGTGTTGGACCATTAACGATCTCTCGGGGTGGTCGACAAAAGCGGGGCTTTTGCTCCTACGTATCCTCAATTGCGATGAGGAAATCAGACCTACGTAGTTCTTGCAAAAGCGATAAAGTCACATGTTGATTTTATACTTTTGAACGGTCCATGTTAACCGATAAAAGCAAAGAGGACCGTTAAAGGCGTTGGACCTTAAAACGGTTTTTAGTGATTTTTCGGAAAAAAAACTTGATTTGTGAGTTGATTTTAGTCTTAGTTTCACTTTGGTTATTAATCAATTCATTCAAGAAAACTTCCAAAGAAAAACGTCCGATTGATTTTTTTTATTATTTTATTCAAAGATATTTTGATTATTTTATTATTATTTTTCAAGATATTTTGATTATTTTATTATTATTTTACTTTTTTTGGTTTAACCGAGGTTATAGCGTGAACGATCGGTTAGATTTCGTTTTAACAGTGATTAAACGAGATTACAACACAAATGATCGGTTGAAATTCATTTTATCATTTATTAGACGAGAAAACAGCTTAAATAAATGGTTAAAGCACGTTAAAAACGGAAGAAAAGAAAATTGAAAGTAAACGAAATTAAAGTGAAAGTACACAAAACAAGAAATGAATTGAAAGTCTCGGATTCGAAAACTTACCCGTTGAAGAACGAAGAACGAATGAAGAACGGATGAAGAACGGTGAAGAACGACGAAGAACGATGAAGAATTTCCACAGAATCGCTTACGGAAGCGTTACGGAAGTACTTCGACTTGATTTTTCTTCACGAAAACGTGTTTTTTGCCCAAAATAGCCGAAATGCATAGCCAAAGGGGTCTTGAACATTTTGAAACAGCTCCCCCCTCCCCTATTTATAGAAAAAAAGGAGGTGCTTGCCGCCCAAAGACTTAATAAAGAAGATTTCTAAGCGCACCCGAATTACTAAGTTCACCCCCTTTTCGTATTTTACGGAAAAGTTACGGAAGCCTTACGGAAGTGTTTTCGAATTTGATTTTCATCTTTTTTCTCTTCCCTTTCACCAATGTTAAGTGGAATATGCTTACCCAAGGTTTTCGAAAATTTTACGGAAGTATTACGGAAGCCGAGGAAGCCCCGGAAACCATTTTTCAAAAACGTGGAGGAGCTTGCCGCCCAGTTGCTTCCTCCTTAAGCAACCCAACTTCCAAAATGTTCTGGAAGGGCCTAGATTTGAATTGCTATTTATTCCCCTATCTTGATAAGTTCACCCCCCTTACCTTTTTTGGTGATTCTTTTTTCGTAAAGTTACGGAAACTTACGAATCTCGTAACGATACTTGTTTTCTTTCCATAATGTTACGGAACCTTGCGGATTACATAATCATCCCCTTTTTGACTTACGGAATGTTACGGAATCTCACTTAATTATGCAACGATGCTTCCATTTGATTTCCGGTGTGTCACGGAAACTTACGGATTGTGCATCAATATTTTTTGGTTTTCCGGCATGTCCTGGAATTTCACAAATTGCCTAATGATGGGTGCCAAGCACCTCACAAGGACCAAAGAAAGGTCGCATGTCATCAAGCAAAGGTCCCCGGACGAAATTAGGGTATGACAGAAAGGATTTGACCTCAAATCCCAAGGTTCTTCATACTCTGGGCTCCTTCCCTCAACACCTGTAAAAAGAAAAAAAACATATGTATTAGTGGTGTTTGGTATGTTGAAGTAAGGTAAGGTTTGAAAACCCATTTCCTGGGCATCTTCCCATGAAGGAACATAGTTTCTCACCAACTCAATGAGTGGTGCTACAAGTATAGAAAAATATGGGACAAACCTTTTGTAAAAGTTTGTTAAGTCATGGAAGCCCCAAATTTTTCTTATACTTGGTGGAGTGGGCCACTCAGGAATGACCTTTATTCTCTTAGGGTTCATGGGAACCCCTTGATCACTATTTGAAAAATTAAGAAAAGTAAGACAATAAAACATACCTTTTTCTGTATTTTCATATTGATTATTCCTACCAAAAAGTATGACAAACCTAAGGTGTCCCATATGAGTACCTAAATTTGTATTGAAACTAAAAATAAGAATAAACCTACCTAATGGGTCCCTATGTACACACACCATGAAGATGTTAGGTGTACGAGTGATTTTACAAAAGAGGGTTGCACCACTCAAAACATTCATCATACCACCTATTTTAGGGACTTGGTGCCTAATAATACCTATTTTGGGCACCAACAAAGCACAAGGATTTAAGCTCTTGTGAACCAAACCCTCATCCAACAACTTCTTTACTTAAGGAATAAACTCAAGACCAAGAGGTGTGTCAATGCTAGCAAGTGCCTTTTTACAAAAGAGAAAATGTGGAGGTTGTCTAAGAGGGAAAGTTTCTTTATTGTTTGTCTTTATTGTAAAATGAGTTTCCTTCTTAGCTAAACTCTTGGAGGAGACACTTACCTCCTTACACTTCTCTTTAACCACTAATGGTTGTCCTTCTTCTTGGGGGTAGATTTCTTCACTAGATTCTTCCCCTTTTGCTTTTTCACTTTCACTAGAGGAAGGTGAAGTAGTAGCCTCATCTTGGCTACTATAAATGTCTTGGCCCCTCATAATCATGGTTTTTGTGGTGGGGCATTGAGAAGTAATGTGTCCTCTTCCAAGACATTTAAAGCACTTTATAGAGCTAGTTTTCTCTTGCAAACTAGCCTTAGGGGCTTGCTTTTCTATTGTCTTTCCCTTATCATCTTTGGGCTTAGAAGGTGTCACCCCTAAGATGCCTTGACCTTGTTCTTTCTTTGGATAAGAGTGAGAGACATAAGATTTTGAAGTAGACATCTTTTTAAGTTGTTGCTCTACCCTTATTTCCCAATCTATGTTAGCCTCTACATTGTCCTTCCCATGGAAGTATGAGAGTTTAATGTTAGCCTCTTGAGGCTTTCTTTCCTTTTCTCTTCTATGGGAGTGAGGTCTAAGATGTGACCTATGCCTTCCTTCGTAATAGTCACGAAGTTCTTCACTTAGGCTTTTGCAAGAGTTATGACTTCTATAGGAGGCATGTTTTTCTCTTTTCATTTCTTTCATTATTTTTCTTCTTTCTTCCTCTCTTATTTTCTTTCTTTCATATTGACTTATTTCTTCCACTCTTTTTTTTCCTTTTTCTTTTCTCTCTTGTTTTTCTTTCCATAACTTTAGGGAACTCAACTCATCTAAGATTCTAGATAAAGGGTCTGTATGACTAGTACCCTCGCCATTAACACTAGATGAATGATGACTCATGTTGGTTCCTAAGTTGCGGTTCTTTCTTGCTGGAGGTTTGAAAACAAAAGGTAAAAGAAATTATGGTTGAAACTATCCAAAATAAACACTAAAAGAGGTGTGAAAGATAAGGTAAAAAACTAATTGGTAAAAGGAAACCTATCTAGGCGGTTTGACAATGGAAGGCAAAGGAAATAAGCTATGAAAGTAAGCAAGAAATGTAAACTAGGCGAATCCTAAGAGTGTTTGGATGACCAAATTCAAGGTTCCCAACAAAACACTCACTATCCTAGGGAAAAAATTGCCTAAAATTATTACACACAAATGGAAGTTTGGTAACCTATTGGAGGCTCCCAACACACTTCCAATGAAAGGCCTTTTTGTTACAAAACTTGAAAGCAATGAAGGTAAGTAAATTGCAAATTACAAAATTAAAAAACGGTCCTCAATTTTGGTGTTTGTTCTCTCTTTGGTGATTCACTCAATTTGGAGTGCTTCTTAGTCCAATAGCTCTTAAGGTGGTTGGCCCCTTGCTTCTTGACTCAGATTCTTCAAGGGATGACACCAATCCTCCTTTCCAATTCCCTATATGGCAACTCACAAACAAGGAAACAAAGAGACAAGCAATAACCAAAGACAAAAAAAAATGAAATGAAAGATAAACCAATGGAGTTTTTAACAAGACAATTTTTCAAGGATTATTCAACAATTAAAGCAATGAAAAGGACATAGAAGCAAGCTAGGACTAAAAGAGAAACTTAGAATGGCTCTAGAGTAGAGTAAAAAAAACTAAAAAAAAAAGACTCAACAAACCTCTATCTTTGGCACTTGTCTTCACACTAATTTTCAATTGAAATTTCCAATTATAGAATAAATTTTGAGCCAAAACAACAAGCACACTTCCCTTTCACCCTTTTTTTTCTGGATACTGATTTTCCTGCCAACTTGTGTGATTTTTCGTATTTTTTCATTTTATCCAAATCACTTGTTTCTTTTTTTGTAACTTTTTTCCAGATGTCTAGAAAATTCAGTAAAAATTTCAGCTCAAAATTCGAAGTAACCAATTCTCAGTAATTTTTACAAGTTTGTATGTCCAAGCTGCCAGCACCAGCGATTTTTTTTTTAAGCATGGTATATTGATTGCCTTGGGCTTACTTTCAACCTTCCTATGTATGTTGAACTCACTAGTATTGTTTACCACAGTTTTAGGAGTTCAATATTCACTTAGGATCAACATTTCAGCCAGCAATTCAATCACCAAAACTCAAATTCACAATAGACACAATCATAAAGAAACCTAAAAGTTCAAGAAAAGGTTCACAATCAAAGACTCTCTAAGAATTTTGCATGAACATGTTAAGGACTAATTAACATGAAAGATTTGACTCAAATCAAATAATAGGCTAAAATAATTTCATACACTCATGAACAAATGAGTTAGACAAAGAAACAAGAAAATAAAATTCAGCACAACATAAGAAATCTTATGTGACAAGTTTCATGACTAGACATGACTTCTATGACAAAACTACAACAGGTGAACAAGTCACTCTAGATTTTTGAGGTTTTCTTCTACTTTTATATTTTTGTAATAATTTTATAATTTAGGTTTCAGCCACAAAAAATAACAAGACAAAACTCAAAGGAACCTAAACTCAACACAATTCATGGTTCAAGAACAAGAACAAGAAATTTGAACCATAGAAAATCAAATGTAGCTTCTATAGCAAGTTTAATCAATGGAAACTCTAAAGAATCAAGTTAACAACATTTAGCACAAGACATATGAGGAGATACATGGAGAAAAAATGAAGAAACAACAATGGAAGAGAAGGTAAAGCAAAAAAAATTAATGGAGATTTAAGGAGCACCTACTTGAAGCTCTTGTGCTCTGATTACCACTTGATGGAAGCTTGCTTGTGGAGCTTCTATGGAGGCTGGATCTTTGAGCTTCAATGAGGTCCTTCAATGGTGATTTTTCACCATGGAGATGCAGTGGAAGGCAAAGGAGAAGAGGAGAAGGGAGGCGCCATCCACTAGGGAATAAGCCATGGAAGAAGGAGCTTCACCACCAAGATGAGCCTTGGATAAGAAGCTTGGAAGGATGCTTCAATGGAGGAAAAGAAAGAGGGAGAGAAAGAGAGAGGGGGGAGCACGAAATTGAAGGAATAAAAGAGGGGGAGAAGTAGAACTTTGAAGTGTGTCTCATAAGACTTTCATTCATCAAAGTTACAACAAGTGTTACACATGCTTCTATTTATAGACTAGGTAGCTTCCTTGAGAAGCTTTCTTGAGAAAACTTCCTTGAGAAGCTTCTTTGAGAAAACTTCCTTGAGAAGCTAGAGCTTAGCTACACACACCCCTCTCATAACTAAGCTCACCTCCTTGAGAAGCTTCCTTAAGAAGATTCCTAAAGAAGCTAGAGCTTAGCTACACACACATCTCTAATAGCTAAGCTCACCTCCTTGAGATGAGAAGCTAGAGCTTAGCTACACACCCCCTATAATAGCTAAGCTCACCCCCATGACAAAAAAAGATGAAAATACAAAAAAAAAAAGTCCTTACTACAAAGACTACTCAAAATGCCCCGAAATACAAGGCTAAAACCCTATACTACTAGAATGGCCAAAATACAAGGCCCAAACGAAGGAAAAACCTATTCTAATATTTACAAAGATAAGCGGGCTCATACTTAGCCCATGGGCTCAAAATATACCCTAAGGCTCATGAGAACCCTAGGGCCTTCCCTTGGATCTCTAGCCCAATCTACTTGGAGTCTTCTACCCAATGCCCTTGCGGGATAGGATTGCATCAACTTCTTTAATACCAAGTGTTTATTTGAAAAATTGTTTTAAAAAGACTCTCTCTTATTAAGGCTATAGATGATCAAACTTATCTTTATTAAAACCTATTTTTCTCTTCAATGGATGACCTACCATTCTTATAGTTTTCTATCTATATCTGCGCTAAAAGTTGTAAAAATTTCTATATCTTTGATTAACACACTATTCAATGCCCATTCTAGTGTGATTGTTGTTATTTCATTACCAACTTGGGCAATCAATTATTTCAGTGAAGACATAAAGTCTTACTCTCTGTCTGAACATGTAATCAATTACCACCTTAGGCAATCGATTATGAGGCGTCTGAAACATTTTCAACAACTGAAAAGATGCCTCCCCTATCCTTTTTAAAGCTTTCCCAAACCTAGAAACCTCGCACATTCTATCCCAGACCTCTTTCTGAAACTTAAGAGGGTATCTTTGTTAGCCTTTCTAGCTGCTAAACACTTAAACCTCTCTTTCTACCTTCATTCTCAACCTTCATAAATGGTAGAGAAGAAGAACAAGAGGACAAAGAGCATTGGGCACAGACCCATAGCCCCTAGAAAGAAGAAGAATAAGAAGGAACCAGGCAAAGGTTGATGTAGCTCCATGTGGTCTGAACTTTGAAGTGTAATTCTCAAATGATCAAAGTTGAAAAAATGCACACACAAGGCCTCTATTTATAGCCTAAGTGTCACATAAAATTGGAGGAAAACTTGAATTTCTATTCAAATTTCACTTGAATTTGAATTTGAATTTGTGGAGCCAAAATTTCACTAATTATGATTAGTGAATTTTAGCTATGGTTCAACCCACTAATCCAAGATCAAGTCGAAGATTCTTCACTAAGTATGCTTAGGTGTCATGAGGCATGTAAAGCATGAAGGACATGCACAAAGTGTGACTAAATGATGTGGCAATGGGGTGTAGCAAGCAAATGCTCACCTCTCCCTTAGGAAGGTCCAAAATTTAATTGGATTGAGCTTCTCCCAATTCAATTAAATTTCTCTCCCAACACACACATATCAAATAGTGCACTTAATGCATGTGAAATTACAAAGCTACCCCTAATACAAAAGCTAGTCTAAGTGCCTTAAAATTCAAGGGCTGAAAAATCCTACATTACTAGGGTACCCTTCCTACACTATGGAGCCCTAAATACAAGGCCCAAAAATAATGAAACCCTAATCTAATATGTACAAAGATAAGTGGGCTCATACTTAGCCCATGGGCCAAAAATCTACCCTAAGGCTTATGAGAACTCTCGGACCTTCTTCAACAGCTCTGGCCCAATCTTCTTGGAGTCTTCTATCCAATGCCCTTGGGGGTAGGATTGCATCAAAGGTGGTCCTTCAGGCAGAGGAAAATACTTTCAAGAGAGTCCTAAAAAGGAATAGCACTGCAATAAGTCTAAAGATTAGCATTGATCAACAAATCACTCATTTTACAATCATGAATTGATCAACTTATGAAGACATATTGAAGATCAGAGATTTACACATTTTAGATGTATTCAATCCTTATCTTTTAATCTTTTAAGATTTTTGTTCTTGGTTAGAGTTACCAGGGATGTTGGAGAATTGATAGGGTTTCAATTTTGGATCTTTTATTGTAGGGTTCAAGAGAAAGATTTGTTTTCTATTGGAGAATTGTGTGTGCATAATGTTTGTACTAGTGTTCTCTAAGAGGACTTAATGATTTGGTAAAGATTTTGAAAAAATATATTTAACCCCCCTTCTAGATTCTCGACCTGATCCAACACGTTAGCTCATTTAAAAGTTTGTTTCATATTTAAAAATATAAAAAAATTCTCTAGCAAAGTCAAAAATTTTCGTTAAAAATAATAAGACAATTTTAAATCACAAGACATAGCCAAAATTAAACTTTCCTACAAATATTATATACGATAGGCTACCAAAACGTTTTAAGTCCTTATTCTTACTATTCACTTATGCTTACAGGTAGGGGTGGGAATAGGCTAGGCCGGCCTACAGGGGCCTACGAACTGGCCTATATAAAGCCTGCCCTGGCCTGACCTATTTAATTAAAAGGCTAGGCTCAGGCTTTTTTAAAAGCCTATTAAATTAAATAGGCCAGGCTTAGGCATATTAAAAAGCCTTATAAGCCTGATAGGTCGGCCTATATATATATATATACATCTGATTAGTTTAGTGAAGCTTGACAGAGAAATAAAAACTATTTGAACTAAATTTCCATCTGTGCAGGAATTGCAATATGTACTGAGTCGCAGTGAAATTTGTCTCCATGTGAGTAGACTCTATGTGAGGCATAATTTTAGTACACGTATCCCTAGAGATATTAGCACAATAATATAGTGAGTTAGCATGTTAATCTAGATGTTTAAGATAGGATTTACTAGTTTTGGCAAAAACAACTTTTACCATTTTTTCCTTGTCTAATTTATCCATTTCTTCTCTCAAAGTTTTGGTAAGATGTTTTTTATCCTTTGGAAGCTTGACACTTCAAGACCTATGTCCCTACTCCTTGATAATTTCATGGAAGCTTCATTCAAGGTAAGGGGAGTCTTTTCATTTCTTGAACCCTAACCTTGTTGTCTTTGGAAGCTAGGCTTCATTGCATGTTGTTTTAATGTTTAAAATTTTGTATCTACTTCCAGGTCATGAACTATATAATATGTTGTCTTTATGGAAATTTTAAGGTTAAAAATGAGTGCTTAGGGTGATAAAACTTAGGGTTAGCCTTAAATTTCACTTAAATCAGGGTTTCCTAGCAAAAGTTATGAAAAAAAACAAGTTTTAGGATTTAGGACATTTTATTGGATAAAATATGTCATGAAATTAAACTGGTAGTTGGAGCTGTATGGACTATCTTGCTTAAATTTTTTACCTAAAAAATGAGTTTGTTAGGTGTCAAAATATAGGGTAGCATTTAAGATTCATGAAAAATTGATTCCCGAAACACCTAGAACACTGAAAATAAGTTGTTAGGAGCAAAACTTTATAAAATTGAGTGACAAAATAACTTTAGATAGTAGATAACTTAACATTGTAATCTATGCCTCTGAATAAGTAACCTTGGAATTATTTATCTTCTGGAAATATTGATTTAACTACTATATTATTATTGAGATAAACTACAAGAACTAATGACTGATGTATGTTTTGGAGTTGTGATGATTCTCTGCTGATAAAATTACTGAGAAGCATGCATATATTATTATTATTATTATTATTATTATTATTATTATTATTATTATTATTATTATTATTATTATTATTATTGGTGAATGATAAGACTAATAGAGTGTCAACATCGGCAGATTATATTTGTGGCGTACAAATTTATATTTTGCTATATATCTATATATTGTTATTTTATCTATACGCATTGTGGTTTGGGTCCGGGGATGTCCGACCCTTGTCAAATTGTTTGTCATGATTGTTAGATGACTTAATCATTGGTTCCCTAAGAGTAGAACATAGGTCTGAGCCTCGTCTCTCTTTCTTGTTTTTTTGTTTGTACGCGTTTGTTGATGCTCGTGGCATGAAAGCTATGCACATGATGCAGTGGTAGAAGTCAAGAGGATTGGATAGAGATTAAGGAACCGATGGTTCTATTTCAGTGAGAAGGTGAGATTACGTTGAGAAAGTGGTGATGGACAAACATACACTGAGGTATAGTGAATAGAGAGGTTCGAAGAACCTGAGGGAATTAGCGAGTGGTGACTACCCAGTATTTGGTGCACTCATTTGGCATGGGTAACTCATAGGCCTCTCTTTGCTATTCCTGACGGGCTCCAAGACTATGCTTTTTGAGTTGGGAACTTGGGGATCAAGTGTATGATGTATCCGTATGTGGCAAACAGTAAACCCTATCATCCACATGATTATGTAAGACCATTAAGAGGTGATAAGTGTATTAGTAACACGCTTAGGATCTCGAGAATTTTGTTTGCTTAGAGCAACCACACGTAGTGTTAATTAGGTTAAATGTTGTCTTTGTTTGACTATTATTTGTTTGTGGCGTTTAAAGAGCAGAGGACTCACCCTTACAACCAACAACTTTCGGGTACTAATGATGCCGAGTACATTGAGGCATTTGCGGGATTGGTGTAGCTTTTAGAGAGAGCGGGTATGGCCGTGCTCTGTAACGCGATCCACGCGTTACATCTACCATACTCAAGTCCACTTAGTGCCAACAGATAGATGTAGTGCCCATTACCATAGATCAAATGCTAACTTACTATATCCCATGGGGATTCACAAGGGCCCGTTATTCTCTAAACTGAGTCTTGAATTCATCTTGGTATTGGAATTAATGTCAAGGGATATCTTAAAAGATTTAGACTTTTACACATGTTATAATCATTAAAGTTTCTGGTTCATAATGATCTTTTGAAGAAACTTTGATTGATTTAAATGGGTGTTTTTAATTTGTGTTAAGAACTAATTGGTAAAGATTTTGTAAGAATCTATTCAACCCCCCTTTCTAGATTTCAGCATGATCCCACAAAATGCACCCAATGGAGGTTATAGAGGATCAAGGAGACCATTATGACATGTCATTCGAGGAGAACGAGGAGTACCAAGTATTTTTGAGGCAATTGGAGCCAATGTCTAAGGAGGAGAGTGATGATTCTTCTGAGGATACATCTTAGTTAGTTTAGTACTTTTGGTGTGATAAGTGGTCTACAGGGGTCCTAGTTTTTTTTTTTTTTTACTGATTTTGATGTATTTTGAGAGAGGTTTCTCCATGAATATGTATTTTATTATAGCAAGGATGTAAAATGTATTTTGCTTACTATCATACTATCATGGGTTGTATTCGTATTAATTCTCCCGTGACACTACTAATGTTATTTAATAATGTATGATGACTAAGTTATTCTATATATGCGTTTATTTTAATTTGATATAAATGTTTATCATTTTCTGATTGACGTGTTTATAAAAAAAAGAAACAAAATATAGGAAGAGGTTTTTACAAATTGTAAGTGGCAATAAAAGAAAATTTGTGACGTGTATTCCTAAAATAAATTAAATTAAAGCATTTTCAAGCAATATTTTTAGTAAAAAATTTGAGGTGTTACAATAGTGGTATCAGAGCAATTTGTCCTATCCAGACTAGGGTATGGACTTGTCCATTGTTTATGTTGTGTGCTCTTATGTTCTTCTCAAAACAAGGATACAAGAAGAATGATTATTTGTGTGACTTACTTGGTATTCCAAGTAGGGATTTGTGTGAATTGATTGTTTGTGATTTGTATAGCTTTTAGGTAGCGAGTAGGAGTAGTTACGTGGGTAGTCTTTAGGAAAACTAACAAAGTGATTTCAAGGAATCATGGCTGGGATACCCAACAACATGGCTACTTTGCTTTTGGCTCGTATGACGCAAGTACTAGAGACTTTAGTGCAAGATTGTGATGTTGAACTGATTAAGTATTGCAAATTATCTGCTTTCACCAAGCACAATTCCACCCAAGTTTGAGGGCAACTTTGATATGGAAAGACCTCAACATTGGCTTTCGAAAGTTGAAAAGATCTTCACAGTGATGGGATTCTATGAGGAGCACAAGGTGACTTATGCCACCTGCATGTTGAGCGGAGAAGCTAAAGACTGGTGGAAGTTTGCTAGTCAAGCCCTTCCAAGTAACGAGGAAGTCATACCATGGGCTGCATTCAAAGAGAGTTTTTTGGGTAACTACTTCCCAAGGGACTTGCGCAAGCTAAAAGCCAAAGAATTCATGGAGTTGAAGCAAGAAAGCATGACAGTAGGGGAATATGATTCAAAGTTTCATGAGTTGATGAAGTATTGATCATAATATAAGCATAGTGAGAACGGTGAAGACATCTGTGCTTAGTTTGAGAATGGTTTAAGAGATGACATTCACACTGCAGTGAGCATGTTCTAGATCACTAATCTATGAGGAGAGCGTTAAGGGGAATCAAGCTGAGCCTAAGTTTGGAGGTCCGTAAAGGAATGACAAGAGGCACCAAGGGAATTACAAGAAGTTGTACCATAAGTCTAATCAAGCCTATGAGGGAGGTTTAGGTTACAAGAACAACAACAATCAACAACAACAATAACACTTACAGTCTGCTTAAATGTTGTATACGTGGAGGACCACATTTCCAGAGGGATTGCCCACAACTAGCTACTGTTTGTTCTAATTGTGGAAAGACGGGACACACACTTAAGGATTGTTGGTCTACACCCAAGAAGGATGGCAATCTTGGAAGTGGAGCTAAGAACAATTACAAGAACAACAACGAAGGGAAGCTGAGTGTGGCGTGGAAGGTGTTTGCGATGAGCAACTCTGAGGCGACAACATAAGAGATAAATGCATCATAAGAGACAGACTTGTCGATGTGCTCTATGATTCGAGAGCCACACATTCTTTCATATCTTTTGACTGTGTGAAGAGTCTAGACTTGCTTGTGTCTTCTTTGCCATATGAATTCGTAGTGTCTACCCCTACCTACAAACTTGTTACCACTTCTATTGCATGCTTTGACTGTTCTGTGATGGTCGACGATAAGACTTTCTCTATGAATTTGATTTGTTTACCTCTTTCTCATCTTGATGTGCTGTTGGGAATGGATTGGTTATCATCCAATGATGTTATTCTCAATAGTAAAAACAAGACCTTGAACTTCGTCACTTGTGCCTAAGATATCCCTAGATCTTTAAGTTTGGAGATTTCCCGTGTGAGTGAAGACAAGAGGGTAAACAACTGTCGCAACCTACCCTACGATGGGAGTGAGGGCGAAAAGCCAAAGAAGCGTCTTCCAAAAAGCAAAATGCGTGGGAGTCGCCACCAACGCTTATTCGATGAAAACGTTAGAAAAAACCAAAAAGAGGTCTGCGAATTTTGAATATAAGGGTTGTTAGTCGCCTTATACGACTAACTTTTGTATAGAAATCATTTTCCAAAACTTGTATAGTTCCCCAATTTATGGTTATTTTTTAGTTTTTTTAGTGATTTTTGTAAATAAATTTTGTTTTATGGATAAAGCTATCTCTAGAATATGTCCATTGGATTTAATGATGAAATATGTGCAATTTCAGGTGAAAAAGAGGCTAAGTCATGAAGTGCCAAAAGTGATAGTTGAGCTTAGCTCATCAGTGGGCTAAGCGCGCATCCACCGCTAAGCGTAGCTTCAGCGCGCTTAGCACAACAGAAGAATCTGACAGGGCATCAGCATCAAGGTCGTGCGCTAAGCGCGAGATCAGTGCGCTAAGTGCAGCAGTTGTCTTTAGCTAGGCTCAGTGAACAACTGACGCTAAGCCCGAATCCACTTACCCGCGCTAAGCACAAGGGTGGCACTAAGCGCAACGTCACAAATTCAGAGCCTATTTAAAGCCTGTCTTGTGAAGAATTAGGGTACACACTTGAAGCAGATGATTGGCACAAATTCCAGAGCACACCATAGTGCCTATTTCGGGAAAGAACTCTGAAGGCAACAAGAGGAGTAGCTTTTGCAGAGATACCTAGGTTTTGTAAGCTTATTATTGTTAGGGTTTCTTCTGTAATGGCTGACTAAATACCCTAGTTGGGGATTTCTAATGAACCGCTGATGTAAATACCTAATATCTAATTGATTATGTTTTGTGTGTTCAATGCTTCCTTCAATGCTTAATGTTTGTATGCTTTTGGTCTAATCATCCATTTGTGTGCATAGTTAGGTGACTTTAGCATTGGGAAATGTACTGTTGCCTTAGCACTTGATTGAAGCAGGATCGAAACTTAGTCTTACAAGAGGGATCTACAGATTGAGTTTTGGTTTTAATTATGTTGTTACAATAATGCTATTTAGTCTAGCCCTATTCTTACAAGAAGGATCTACGGACGAAGCTTAGGCTAAATTAGGCTAAACTTTCGTAAGCTGCTTGAGTTGAGTCTAGTCTTATAAGAGGGATCTGTGGACGAAACTCAGTTTAAGTTAGTCTAAACCTAAGAGGGTTGTCTCAATTAGGCTTAGTCCAACAAGAGGGATCTGAGGACGAAGCTTGGATTGATCCGGTCTGACGAGGGATCGAGGTTTAGTAATTTAGGCTACAACATAGAACACAAAAGCATGATTGATTAGAGAAATATATATATATATGCATCATCTTGTTTGTTGGAAAGACCCAACATTTATACCTACTACTGCCAGTTTTACTTTGCATTTTATAGTTTTTAGCATAAAAGTTTAGTTTAAATTCTGCTTGAAATTATCAATCATATATGTTCTCTCAACAATGCTTCATTTTTGAACTTAACTTAGGCTAATATTAGTTCCCTGTGTTCGATACTCGGATTCATCCGTTTTAATTTTTAAATACTTGACGATCCGGTGCACTTTCCGGCAAACCGGATTTCCCTTGAATATATTTGTACGAAGAAAAAGTGGAACAAAAAGTAATCGCAGGGGAAATCCAACAAAAGTATTTATGGTGCCGTTGCCAGGGAACTAAGCTGTTAGTAGAGTTTGGTTTAGTTCTGCAGCATTGCTTTATTTTTGCTTTCTTTGATTTATTGATTCTTTTGACTAACATAGTAGTTTTAGCACATTCATTGTTCTTTTGAACTGGATAACTGCAGTTCTGTTTTCTTGTATGCAAAGAAGATCTACTGCAAGTGATTTGATCCCCATTGATTTGGAGATTAACGCCACTTGTAGAAGGCGTAATCAAGAGAGAAATAGAATTTTTTTGCAGGATTTAGAAGTAGCAGCAATTCCAGAGGAAAAACCTCAATCTTCTGAGGCATCTTCTAGTTTTCCTATTGTAGGACATTCTCATCTAGATCCTATCGAAGACCACATCATGGCTGAAGAGCCAAGAAGAGTCACCCTGGAAGATTATTCAAGTTCTAATGTGCCACGATTTTTCACCAGCATTGCTCAACCAGAAGTTCAAGCACAAACCATTACATATCCACCATCATTGATTCATCTAATTCAGAATAATCTGTTTCATGGTTTACCAAATGAAGACCCATATGCACACTTAGCCACCTATATAGAAATATGCAATACTATTAGGTTGGCTGGAGTGCCTGAAGATGCAATCCGATTGAGCTTGTTCTCATTTTCTTTGTCGGGAGAAGCTAAGAGGTGGCTTCATTCATTTAAAGGCAATAGTCTTAAGACATGGATGAGGTTGTGGAGAAATTTCTCAAGAAATATTTTCCTGAGTCTAAGACTGCAGAAGGCAAAGCTGCCATCTCTTCTTTTCACCAATTTCCTGATGAATCTTTGAGTGAGGCCTTGGAAAGATTCTGTGGTTTATTGAGAAAGACTCCCACTCATGGATTCTCAGAACCGATACAACTCAACATTTTTATAGATGGGTTAAGACTGCAGTCCAAGAAGCTATTGGACACTTCTGCAGGTGGGAAAATCAAATTGAAGACCCCTGAAGAAGCCATGGATCTCATTGAAAATATGGTTGCAAGTGACATTGCTATTTTGAGAGATAGAGCTCACATTCCTACTAAAAAGAGTTTATTGGAGCTAACCTCCCAAGATGCATTGTTGGCACAAAATAAGTTGATGTCTAAGCAACTTGAGGCATTGACTAAAACACTAAGTAAGTTGCCAACTCAAATTCATTTTGTACATACTTCACATGCTTCTGTTTTGCAGGTTGTAGGATGTACCATTTGTGGGGGAGCTCATGAATCTAGATGTTGTATCCCTATTGAAGAACAACCCACTCATGAAGTCAATTACATGGGAAATCAGCCCAGAAACAATTTTAATGCAGGAGGATTTTCTGGATTCCAACATGGCTAGCAATACAGTCAACATCAGGGACAATGGAGGAACCACCCTAGAAATCAATTTAATAGAGATCAAGGTGGACCATCCACAAGGCCACAACAATAAAGGCCTAGTCTATATGATCGCACAACGAAGCTGGAAGAGACTCTAGCTTAATTCATGCAGGTTTTTATGTCCAACCAGAAGAGCATAGAGTCTGCCATAAAAAATCTGGAGGTCCAAGTGGGATAGCTTGCAAAGCAATTGGCGGATAGATCATCAAGCAGTTTTATAACTAATACAGAGAAAAATCCCAAGGAGGAGTGTAAAGCTGTGATGACTAGAAGTAGAAGGGCAATCCATGTGGGTGAGAGTGAAACTGAGAAGAAGATGGAGAAACATAAACATCAGCTGGCACCTACTCTATAGAAGCAAGCTTCATGATGATGAATCAAATTGATTCAAGATGTTTTGATGATAACAAGAGATGATGACAAAAAGCCCAATAGAATGATTTCAAGATTGAGTCAACAATTCAAGAATCAAGAAAAGTTAATGATTTCAAGATTTAGTCAACAATTCAAGAATCAAAAGAAGTTTGATTTCAAGATTCAAGAAAAGATGAATTCAATTCTCAAGAGAAGAAATCAAGAAGACCTCACAAGGGAAGTATTGAAAAGATTTTTCAAAAAACAAACATAGCACAATTTTGTTTTTTCAAAAGAGTTTTTCTCAAAATTTTCTAAGTTACCAGAGTTTTTACTCTTTGGTAATCGATTACCAGTTTCCTGTAATCGATTACCAGTGGCAAAGTTTGTTTTCAAAAGCTTTCAACTGAATTTACAACGTTCCAATTAATTTCAAAATGGTGTAATCGATTACAAAATATTGGTAATCGATTACCAGTGTATTTGAACGTTGAAATTCAAATTCAATTGTGAAGAGTCACATTCTTTCACAAAAATGCTTTGTGTAATCGATTACAAGGATTTGGTAATCAATTATCAGTGACAAGTTTTGAACAAAAATCAAAAGATGTAACTCTTCCAATGGTTTTTAGGTTTTCTAAAGGTTATAACTCTTCCAATGGTTTTCTTGACCAAACTTGAAGAGTCTATAAAAGCAAGACCTTGATTTGCATTTCATATACAACTTACAACACTTACAACCTTTACAAACAACTTTTCACATATTCTTTTGCAACCTTTGAATCTCTTTGAACTTCTTCTTCTTCTTCTTCTTCTTCTTCCTTTGCAAAAAGCTTTCAAAAGTTTTCTGGTTTTCCAAACCTTGAAAACAAAAGTGTGCTATTCATCTTTTTCTTTCTCTTCTCCCTTTGCCAAAAATAATTTGCCAAGGACTAACCGCCTGAATTCTTTTTGTGTCTCTCTTCTCCCTTTTCCAAAAGAATGAAGGACTAACCGCCTGAATTCTTTTGTGTCTCCCTTCTCCCTTGTCAAAGAATTCAAAACGACACAGTCTGAGAATTCTTTTGATTCTTCCCTTTCCCATAAACAAAAGATTTCAAAGGACTAACTGCCTGAAAATTCTTTTGTTTCCCCCTTCATAAATTTTCGAAGGACTAACCGCCTGAGAACTTTGTTTTAACACATTGGAGGGTACATCCATTGTGGTACAAGTAGAGGGTACATCTTCTTGGGTTGTTGTGACTGACAACAAGAGAGGGTACATCTTTTGTGGATCAGTTCTAGTGGAGGGTACATCCACTAGGTTGTTCAAGGAGAACAAGGGAGGGCACATCCCTTGTGGATCTTTGCTTGTAAAGGACTTTACAAGGTTGAAAAGAAAGCTCAAGGACCACAGGTCGCTTGGGGACTGAATGTAGGCTCGGGTTGTTGCCGAACCAGTATAAAATTCTTGTGTTTGTCTTCTTCTTCCCTACACTCTTTAATTTCCACTGTGCACTTTAATTATCACTTTTACTTTTGGTTAAGTTTCTATTTTTGTTATTTACTTTCTTAACATTATAGTAAAAGCCTAAGAAGGGTAGTTTTTTAATTAGTAAAGTTTTAGTAATAATTAATTCAACCCCCCCTTCTTAATTATTTCGAGGCCACTTGATCCAACATAAGCCAGCACTCGAACCCATTTCTGATTTTGTAGAACTTAAAGAGATTAATGAGGAGGCTGAAGATGATAAGGAGGAAGAGACACTAATAAAAGAAGAAGAAAAAGAAAAAGAAAAAAAGCTGAAAAATGAAAAACAAAAAGAGAAAGTTGTTGTTGATGAGATGAGGAGAGGCAAGAGTGAGGCAAACATTGAAAAGAAGAAGGATACTACTTCAAATGAAGGCAAGGAAGTACCTTATCCTTTAGTACCTTCCCGGAAAGAGAAAGAAAGACATTTGGCCTGATTTCTTGATATCTTCAAGAAACTAGAAATTACTTTACCCTTTGGAGAAGCATTTCTACAAATGCCCCTATATGCCAAATTTTTAAAAGATATGCTGACAAAGAAGAGCCAATACATCCATAGTGACAAAATTATGGTGGAAGGCAATTGTAGTGCTGTGATTCAACGCATTCTTCCACCTAAGCACAAAGATCCTGTAGTTGTCATGATACCGTGTTCCATTGGTGAGGTTGTTGTAGGAAAAGCTCTCATAGACCTGGAAGCTAGTATCAACTTAATGCCTCTCTCCATGTGCCTGCGACTTGGAGAGATAGAGATAATATCTACACGCATGACCCTTCACTTAGCTGACCGCTCCATCACAAGACCGTATGGAGTGATTGAAGATGTTTTGGTGAAGGTGAAACACCTTATATTTCCAGCTGATTTTGTGGTGATAGACATAGAAGAGGATGCTGATATTCCTCTCATTCTTGGCTGCCCATTCATGTCTACTGCAAGTTGTGTAGTAGATATGGGAAAGAAGATGTTGCAAATGGGCATAGAAGATCAGAAAATCAACTTTGATCTATTTCATGAAGATAAAGAGCCACCTGACCAGAATGTCTATTTTAAAGTTCATGTGATGGAAGAAAGAAGACATGAGAAGAAGATCCTGGATAACAGGATGATGCATCAAGCTAGTGACGTTAAAGAAGCACTTACTGGGAGGTAACCCAGTGATGCAATCCTACCCCGCAAGGGCAATTGATAGAAGACTCCAAGTAGATTGGGCCAGAGATCCAAGGGAAGGCCCTAGGGTTGTCATGAGCCTTAGGGTAGATTTTGAGCCCATGGGCTAAGTATGTGCCCGCTTATCTTTGTAAATATTAGAATAGGTTTTTTTCATTTGTTTAGGCCTTGTATTTTGGCCATTCTAGTAGTATAGGGTTTTAGCCTTGTATTTCGAGACATTTTGAGTAGTCTTTGTAGTAGAGACTTTTTTTGTATTTTCATGTATTTTGTCATGGGGGTGAGCTTAGCTATTATAGGGGGTATGCAGCTAAGTTCTAGCTTCTCATCTCATGGAGGAGAGCTTAGCTATTAGAGAGGTGTGTGTAGCTAAGCTCTAGCTTCTTTAGGAATCTTTTCAAGGAAACTTCTCAAGGAGGTGAGCTTAGTTATTAGAGGGGTGTGTGTAGCTAAGCTCTAGCTTCTCAAGGAAGTTTTCTCAAAGAAGCTTCTCAAGGAAGTTTTCTCAAGAAAGCTTCTCAAGGAAGCTACCTAGTCTATAAATAGAAACATGTGTAACACTTGTTGTAACTTTGATGAATGAGAGTCTTGTGAGACATACTTCAAAGTTCTACTTCTCTCCCTCTTTTATTCCTTCAATTTCGTGCTCCCCCCTCTCTCTTTCTCTCCCTCTTTCTTTTCCTCCATTGAAGCATCCTTCCAAGCTTCTTATCCAAGGCTCATCTTAGTGGTGAAGCTCCTTCTTCCATGGCTTATTCCCTAGTGGATGGCGCCTCCTCTCACCTCTTCTACTTTGTCTTCCGCTGCATCTCCATGGTGGAAAATCACCATTAAAGGACCTCATTGAAGCTCAAAGATCCAGCCTCCATAGAAGCCCCACAAGCAAGCTTCCATCACCCAGCTTTGCTTTCCCTTCTCTATCTTCATTTTTATTTCTTGCATGTAGTTAGGACATCATGCTTGTGATTGTGATTTATTTCAGCTTGTTTAGTAATGAACAAAAAGGGTTTTTAAATTTTGTGTGAAGAGATAAGCAGAAAATGACTCAGAAAAATTTTTAGATTGCTTATCCGCTAAGCACAAACCTTGCGCTAAGCGCCATCTCTTCACGTGCTAAGCCGAGCTTGCTCACGCTAAGCGCAAAGACCCCTGATTGATTGGCTGAATGGTTTAGCTAAGTGCACATTGTTTCACTAAGCCCAACATCTTCACTGTAAGTTGCACCTTAATCAGTGGGCTTAGCGTGGATGATGCGCGAAGTGCCACTTCCTCTTTGTGAAAATTTATTATAGCTACGCTAAGTGCACCATACTATGCTAAGCCCCAGATTCATTCTGTAAGTTGAGCTTTCAAGCTGAGCTTAGCGGGAAATGATACGCTAAGCGCCAACATCGTTCTATTTTGAAATCATTGGAAGTGCGCTTAACGCAGGTAGTGGCGCTAAGCCTGAATCACTCAATGTAAGTTGAAGCTTGATGTTACACTAAGCCTCGGATCTCAGGCTAAGCACATATTGCAGAAAATTTTTTGGTGTTGCAGAAAGCGCTAAGCGCAGCCTGCCGCGCTAAGCCCCAAATGCTTACGGGATTTTACAACTTCAAGTTGGGCTTAGCGCGAGGCTAGGCTAAGCGCTAGTGTTTTAAACTCAAACGTCACGTTGGCGCGCTAAGCGCAGCTGCACGCTAAGCGCGCCATACATAATTCAGTTTTTAAAAAGCAAAGGTAGAGGCACTTGGGTTGCTACCTTTGCACCCAAACCTCTGCACCCTCTCATCTTTGAGCATTCTTCTACTTTCTGTTGCGTGTATACTACTTCTCTACATCATCTTTGCTTCATTTCAAAGATGATAGTTGATTTACTTTTCATGCTTTAAACCTTAGGATAGTTGATTTCTATTTTTACTTTTCATGCTTTAAACCTTAGTATAGTTGATTTATGGTTTTCGTAGTTAGTTGTTGTTAGGTTAAGGTACTTAGTTTTAGGGTTAGGTATTTTAGGACTTTAGGTAGTTTAGAAGATCATTAGGGGCAATGTGGCTGAAAGGGGTGAAAACCCCTGTGTGTATTTCTGGGAATTGCGATGAATGCACTAAGCGCGCCTGCTGCGCTTAGCCTGTTCATCACAACTGTTAAATTTTTTTAGGATTTCTAATGATCGCGTTAAGCGGACCATGTCGCACTAAGCGCGCTCATCATAGCTATTGAACTAAAACGATGTAGACGCTAAGTGCGCCTATGCGCTAAGCATCAATAGTATACTGAGATACTCAGAGTAGTTCAGGCGCTAAGCCCAGCTTGCTAAGCTATGCGCCACTTAGGTTCTGTTTCTTTACCTTTGTAATAAGGCTAAGTGCGCCTGTGTGCTAAGCTTGAGTGTCTTTCTATTGAGGTTGAGCTAACCGCTAAGCTCCAGTCCTCTACTGTTTCAAAAATTGTAGACTTAGGCTAAGTGCAGCTGTGTGTTAAGCCTATTCTGCAGAAAAAAAAATATTTTTTGTCTTCGAGCTAAGTGCCAGCTTGCCGTGCTTAGCGCTTGAGTTAATTTCATAAGGCGCGCTAAGCTCAGCATGCTGCGCTAAGCGCTCAGCTCTATTTTTAGTTTAAATTTTTCTATTTTCTTGAGAATAAGCCTGTACTAATCTATTGTGTTTTGTCTTATATTTTGCAGATGGCTTCTAGGAAAAGAAAGGCACCCTCACACCTACCCAAGCCAGATTTGATAGATCCAGATTCACTTCCCAAGAGGCTTGGGAGAGATACACTGACCTTGTGGTGCCTCATAAGCTTTTACCAAAAAGAAATGTGGTAGTCTACTATACAAAGTTTGATGAGTTCAAGGAGGAACTCGAGAGACGCCATTGGGATGAGGAGTTGACTGACTTCCTGGACAACAACATTGATGTTGCCATTGTAAAAGAATTTTATGCAAACCTCTATGACGCTGAGGACAAATCACCTAAGTAGGTGAGGGTGAAAGGTCATTTGATTAAGTTTGATGAGGATACTCTTAACACATTTTTGAAGACTATTGTTGTTGTGGAAGAGGGGGAAACACTTTGTGCTTATTCCAGATTTGCACTCCTGAGGCCTGATCCTCAGGAGTTGGCTGCTAAGCTTTGTATCCCAGGGAGGGGATTCGAGCTTAATGCTGATGGGCAGCCTTTAAAGATTTTAAGGAAGAACATGACTATGCTTGCTCAAACTTGGAGCGTTCTTTCCTTTTCTAACCTCATCCCCACTTCCCACACTTCTGATATCATTCTTGATAGAGCCAAACTCATTTATGGCATCATCATGAATATGGACATGAATATGGGGTACCTCATCTCCCACTAGATCTCCCTCATAGCACAACATGATACATCCAGACTAGGATTCCCTACCATTAATTTGGCATATATTAAGAAGAACTGTTGAAATCTTAATGATCCGACATTAACTTTCAGAGGACCCAAGAAGGCCAGGGGTAAGAGATCTGAGGCCCTTTCCTCTTCAGCACCAGAGACACCAGCTCCTTCTTCTTCCACAATTCCATTACCTCCCACTTAGATTCTAGTTATTCCTCCTACACCCACACAAATACCACTTCCAGCTCCTTTATCTGTAGGTCCATCAGATTTTATTTTTACACCACAGATGCCACACTCCATGCTCCAGAGCATCCGCAGGGAGTAGTCCATTATCATGCAGAGCCTTCAGGGCTTGGGCTTTCCCTCCATTATGAGCATGGAGGAGTTTGATGCTCAGGTGGCCTGGCTAGGAGACCAGCCCTCTTCTTCTGGAGGGGGTGGGGCCTCTGCAGCCCAAGAGCCAGATATTGAGAAGCCACCAGCACCAGCAGAGGAGGAGACTACTCCTGAGGAGACCCAACCATCTATATCAGTTGCGGAGCCAGAGCAGCCTATCAAGGATTCATCAGCAGCTCCAACATTGGATTTGAATGAAGACCAACCACAGGAGGAGCAGGACGTTTAAATTTTTGCACTCTGAACACTTTAGTTTATTTTCAGTTATTTTATGATTTATGTCATTTAAATTTCAGTTTTTATGTTTCAGTTCTTTAAATTTCAGCATTTGAATTTCAGTATTTCAGTAGTGTAGTTGTTTGTTTGCTTGTACAAAAAGCTTGATTGAACAGTGAATTGGTTGAACTTTGTATGCAGTGGCTTGTTTGGTATGAAATGAGTATTTGAAAATGATTTGATTGAGCAAATGTATGAATTGAATGGATTGGGATGATTAGATGATTGTTTTGATCAAGTTTGCAGTCATTAGAAGAGAATGAGCATGTGATTGGAAGTATGTCTGAAAATGTTAGTTGGTTGTCAGATTGATTGTGAAGGAATGCATTAACCATATCCTGGTGAGAGTGTGATCCTTAAATTTTGTGAGAAATGACTATCATTTAGTACTGATTTTTGCGTGAATCCCTGAAGTATGGATTGGATGCATGAATTTGAGGATGATGAAGGCCATGTTTGATTATGAATAACCACTTAGCCAAAAAGCTGACCATATGTTTGAATGAATTATCCCTTGCACACCACAATGCCTATTTCAGGAAAAGAGCTCTGGAGGCAGCAAGAGGAGTAGCTTTTGCAGAGATACCTAGGTTTTGAAAGCCTATTATTGTTAGGGTTTCTTCTGTAATGGCTGGCTAAACACCCTAGTTGGGGATTTCGAATGAACAACTGATGTAAATACATAATGTCGCAGCCTACCCTTCGGCGGGAGGGCGACGAGGGACTCACGGGTGCGTTTTCCAAGAAAGGAAAATGCGCGGACTCGCCACCAACGTTTATTCGAGGAAGACATCGGAAAAATCGGAAAGGTTGGTCTACAAACATTAATCGTGAAAGGTTCAGGAGTTGTTTTTATGCACAGGGAAGGCATTAGCACCCCACGCGTCTGTCACAAGGGACAACAACCTTTAATCAAGTGTGCAAATATGACTTCAAAATGGTTTATTTTCCCTTTTTTATGTCTTTTTGTGTTTTTATGCTTTTTTATGTTTTTTTATATTTTTTATCTTTTTGTATTGGTTTAACCGAGGTTACAGCATGAACGATCGGTTGAATTTTATTTTAACAGTGATTAAACGAGATTACAACTCAAATGATCGATTGAAATTCATTTTATCATTTATTAGGTGAGAAAACGACTTAAATAAACAGTTAAAACATGTTAAAAGGGGGTACGGAAAACAAACGAAATGAAAATAAAAGTACGCGAAACAAGTAGGGACCACTAAGGGTGCATAGAATGAATTGAAAGATTTGATTTTGGGAACTTACCGGTTGAAGACTGAAGAATGATGAAGAACGAACGAAGAACGGTGAAGAATCTTAACGAAATCGCTCATGAAAACATCTTGGAAGCGTTACGGAAGCACCTCGACTTGGATTTTCTTCACGGAAACAATTTTTCTCACTAATTTCAAGAGAATCCTCAAATACTAGAAGGGCTGAACAATTTGCTCTGCCCTCTTTCCCCTATTTATAGGAGAAAAGAGGGAGGTGGTTGCTGCCCAACTTGCCCTGGCGAGCAGGGTTGCTTCCACCAGAAGGCATCGCCTTCTTTTGGAACACTCAGGAAGGCCCAAGTGGGCTTGGTTGCTATTTGCACCCCCTTTTTCACTAAATACACCCCTTGTGTTTTTTGTTGATTCCTTTCCGAAACGTTATGGAACTTTACGGATTATGTAATGACACCCATTTTCTTTCCAGAATGTTGTGAAACTTTACAGATTACGCAACGATGCTCTTTTTGACTTCTAGAATATTGCAGAACTTTACGGATTATGCAACAATGCTTGTTTTTGATTTCTGGAATGTTGCTGAAATTTACGGATTGCACAACAATGCTTGTTTTTTCCTTCCAGAATGTTGTGAAACTTTACAAATTACATAATGATGGGTGTTAAACATTTTGAGGCGGTCAAGCGAAGGTCGCATGCCAACAAATAATAGTCCCTGGACGAAATTAGAGTATGACTGTTGCCCTTCATTACTTAACCTTTATTGGAGATAAAAGCGAAGTAAAGATAAGACACTAATTTCGTTCGAGCGGAACATTTTTCGGCCGATCAATATCCCAACCAGCGGAACCTGTCATTCAGAAAGAAAAGAAAAGGCGTCAGGAGTATCAGCAAAACTTTAGTGCCTTGAAAGAGATAAAATAGGATAACCATGACGTTTCCACGTGCTATCAAACTCGATCGTCCCTGCCTAGCAGAGAAGAATCTTGCGCATCGTCGGACTTGAATGTCTCTAGATGACGAAAGTAAAACCTGCAAAAATTTTCAAAAATAATCAGAATCAGACGACCAATATCATCCCGATACCATCGACTCGTTCGCCTTGGTCGACGAAAGGTGCGGATAACCATAAGGTATTCCCTGCATGTCACCGGACTCGCTGTCTCTGGATGACAAAAGGTGCAGAAGACGACGTTAGTCTCCGCACGTCAACGGGCTCGTTTGCCCCTGGTTGACGAAAGGTGCGGATAACCATACGATACCCCGCCTGCCACTTGACTTCCTGGGTCAGGGTTAACAGAAATCATTTTGCACCCTTTGTCATCCAGAGGCGGCAGGCCCGATGACATGCGGAGATTTACATCATCTTCCGCGCTCACAAGATCTGTCATACTGACTTTTGAGTCACGCTGACGGGCGGAAATACCCGAGTGGTTATCCGTATAAACATTCTTTTGCTATCTGTAAGACAGAACGCTTGATAGCATGCAGAGACTGACATCGTCTTCTGCACCTTTTGTTCCCTCGGGAACGATAAGTCATTTGCATGCGGAAATTTTATGGTCACCCGCGACTCTCGTCAACCGAGAGGAACGAAATTAGTGTCTTATCTTTACTTTCCTTTTATCTCCAATAAAAGACAAGTAAAGAGGGGCAACTGTCATACCCTAATTTCGTCCGGGGACCTTTGCTTGATGACATGCGACCTTTGTTTGGTCCTTGTAAGGTGCTTGGCACCCATCATTAGGCAATTTGTGAAATTCCGAGACATGCCGAAAAACAAAAGAAAATATTGATGCGCAATCCGTAAGGTTCCGTGACACACCGGAAATCAAATGGAAGCATCGTTGCATAATTAGTGAGGTTCCGTAACATTCCGTAAGTCAAAAAGGGGATGATTATGTAATCCGCAAGGTTCCGTAACATTATGGAAAGAAAACAAGTATCGTTACGAAATTCGTAAGTTTCCGTAACTTTACGAAAAAAGAATCACCAAAAAAAAGCAGAGGGGGTGTACTTAGTAAAAATGGGGGTGCAAATAGCAACCAGGCCCACTTGGCCCTCCAGAAGATTCCTCTAGATGGCTGTTGCTTCTGGAGGAAGCAACCTGGCTCGCCTGGGCGAGCTGGGCGGCAACCATCTCCCCTATTTTGCTATAAATAGGGGAGGAAGTGAAGAAGAAAAGGGTTCAGCCCCTTAGGCACTTCTCTCTCTTTCGAATTTGCTTGGAAAAATTGTTTCCATGAAGAAAATCAAAGCCGAGGCGCTTCCGAAACGTTTCCGTAAGGAATTTCGCGAAGGTTTCGACCGTTCTTCGACGTTCTTCATTCGTTCTTCATCGTTCTTCGATCTTCAACGGGTAAGTACCTCGAACCAAGCTTTTCGATTCATTCTATGTACCCGTGGTGGTCCACATTGTGTTTCGTGTATTTTTATTCTCATTTCATTTACTTTTTATACCCCCTTTTGATGTGCTTAAGCCATTTTATTTAAGTCATTTCTCGCTTAACTTAAAAATAAAATAAATTTCCACCGATCGTTTGAGTTGTATTATCCGTTAACTTCGGTTAAAATGAATTCCGACCGTTCGGTCGTGACGTAACCACGTTGGAAATAAAAAAAAAAAGAGGTAAAAAATAATATAATAATAAAAAAACATCCTTTTAGTAAAATAAAGCGGAAAAACAATCGGACGTTTTCTCTTTGAGATTTCTCATTCTTAACCGAATTGACTAATAACTAAAGTGAAACTAAGGCTAAAATTAACTCGCCTAGTCAAGCTCGTCCATAAAATAGGTTTTTGAAGTTTGTCATTTCAATTTCTTACTAAGTAAAATGGATCATTTTCAAGGTCCAACGCCTTAAAATGATCACCTCTTAAGTAAAAAAGAATCACTTGATAAGAAAGAACTACGTAGGTCTGATTTCCTCATCGCAAATTGAGGAATACGTAGGAGCAAAGGGAAACACCCTTGTCGACCACAAAAAGAGAAAAATATAAAAAGGGTATAAAGGATATAGAGACATAAAAAGGGAACATAAAAAATCAAAGTCATGTTTGCACGTTCGATTAAAGGCTGCCGTCCCTTAGGGACGGACGTGTGGGGTGCTAATACCTTCCCCGTGCGTAAATACAACTCCCGAGCCTTTCACTTAAAAGTTCGTAGATCGCGTCTTTTCCGGTTTTTCCGACGTTTTCCTCAAATAAACATTGGTGGCGACTCCGCGCGTATTCCTTTCGTGGAACACGCATCCCGCGAGTCTCGCGTCACCCTCCCGCCGAAGAGTAGGTTGCGACAGTTGGCGACTCCACTGGGGAATGTTTTTAGAGAGTTAGGCCATTTAATCTTGTGCAAAGTTTTGCCATGAGTTACTCCTTTGTTGGTTTCCCTTTATTATGTTCTTGTATATATAACTCTTTGATGCTTTTAGTGCATTTTTTGTATGCATGAGGTAAATATTTATTCATTTGATGCACACAAACACTAACACTATTTGCACACACGGTGAGTTGAGAAAGGGGCCCTATACCCGGGTTCGTGGGAACATAAGGAGTGGAGGTGAATCCGTGATCATGCTACGTCTCCGACTTGCTTGATTATAGTGAACCCTCATCTAGAGTTTTTCTCTTTGAAAACATATTGTTGCTAGTAGTCCCTACTGCTGCAGTATGTTCTTCGAAGGGGATGATACTTCTAGAAACCATCAAGAGAGATATGACTACCTTGGGGGTTATCACTAAAAGCCTAGTTAGCTCTTTCCCTTATAGGTCCCTTAAATAGGGGCACGGAGCAAACACGCTGCGTGCCATTTTTCACACTGCCATGCATAAGTATCATATACCCTCTTGCTTATATTTGTCTGTGAATATTGTCGTACTATGTACATCCCCGTGTTGTGCCTTTCGCATATGCATCATGCGTGGGTTTCGTCTTTGATCCCCTCACTTTAGCAAACCGACGGAGGGTCCGTGTCGCCTTCTTAAAAACATACGTTGGGTGCCACGCTGCCCAAACGTTGTATCCAACAAGGAAACAATTTCTCGGGCTCCCGTATTCGTAAATTGCATCTGTGTCATATGCATTTCTTCATGCATTCATCCATTCCACCCATGATAGATGTCGGAGTTTTGATTCGGACTAGATTTTATTTCACTTTAGTAAAACATGGGATCAAGTCAAAAGCCTTCGCTTAAAAAGAGGTTCTATCAAGTCAAAATCAAGAGCTTAGAGGTCACTAGTTTACGAGAGTTGGGGCAATTAATGGGTCAACTTCAACAGCAAGCCTTCCGCAAAGCCTATGGTAAGATTTGGGACCTAGCTAGGGTAGAAGTCTCCATGGAACCGATTGCATCCCTTTCCCAGTATTATGACCAGCCCCTAAGGTGCTTCACATTCGAGGACTTCCAGCTAGTGCCGACTGTGAAAGAGTTTGAAGAAATCCTGGGATGCCCACTGGGAGGAAGGAAGCCATATCTTTTCTCTGGTTCTATCCCTCCACGACAAGAGTTGCCAAGGTAGTGTAAATATCAGCACAAGAGTTGAACCAGGTAAAGCAAAATAGGAATGGGGTAGTCGGAGTATCAAGGAAGTGTTTGGAGGAAAGGGCAAAGGCCTTGGAAAATCAAGGCGAATGGGCTTTCTTTTATTGACATCTTGGCGCTTTTGATCTTTGGAGTTGTCCTCTTTCCGAATATGGAAGGGTTAGTGGACCTAGCAGTGATTGACGCTTTCCTCGCCTTTCATCATGGCAAGGAAAGCCCGGTCGTCGCCATTTTGGCCATGTATGACACGTTCGACCGGGGATGTGAAAAGAGCGACGCAAGAATTTTTTGTTGTGCACTGGCTCTCTATGTGTGGCTGGTTTCATACCCTTTTCTCCAAGAAGGTAAGCCCGTCTATCCGCTACAAGGTCACCGCTCGTGCATCGAAAAAGGAAAGGCGAATTGGGACCAACTCTTGGCTAGCATGGAGGGGCGTCTATTAATTTGTTCCCTCGCTAGAAGGAAGGAAGAATCAGGATTCTATCTTCATGCGAAGGATGTCCAAATGTTCCCTTGATGGAACAAGGGGTTGTATTAATTATAATCCCGTCCTCACCATAAGACAGCTTGGCTACCCCATGAGAGGAGTGCCATCAGACGAAAGCATCACGCCTTTCATCGCACGGGGTTTCGGTGACCACAACGTGAGGGTACTCCAAGGAGTTCGCAAGGCATGGGATGCGGCATGAAGAAAGGACATAGAGCTTAGGGGAAGCAGTAATGGGATCATCGACGGCTATCATAAGTGGCTGAGAGTCCGAACACAAGGATTGGATTGGCTCCCAAATCTAAAGACTGTGAGAGACGATGAGGTTAAAGCTTCGGAAGAAAGTGATGAGGTACAAGCCCTAAAGGCAGAGCTTGAAAGAGCCCGGGTAGTCGAAGAGAAGTTCAAAGTCCATAGCCATCAAAGTATGAAAAGAGTATGATGAACTAAGGGACATCAATATGGCCACAGCTGAAGCCTTGGAACGAGAAACCAAGAAGGCCCGAAAGGAAGAACACGACCAAAGCAAAGTTTTGAGGGGCTTTATAGGGCAGCAATAGTGAGCTCAAGCTCCGAAGAGGTGAAAGGAATCATCACGGGTCAAAGGCATGATCTTGAAGGACGAGCTAAAGGTTTGCCTTAGGTCGAAAAGAAATTTGTCCCAACAGTTAAGCGAGACTCAAGGGAATATGTGGGCCATCATCGATAAGCGCAAAGAGAAGCTAAATCTAGCGGCGACTCACGAGCAAAGGCTAGAGGATGAGTACGCCAAGATATCAACAGAAAGGGAAGCAAGGGAAAGGGTAATTGATTCATTGCACCAAGAGGCAACAATGTGGACGGACCGATTTGCTCTTACTTTGAACAGGAGTCAAGAACTTCCCCGATTGCTAGCCAAGGCCAAAGCAGTGGCGGACACCTACTCCGCCCCCGAGGAGATCCACGGACTTCTCAGCTATTGTCAGCATATGATAGACTTAATGGACCATATGATTGGAAACCGCTAGGAAGTTTGTATTGTCGCTCAGATCTTGACTAGTTATAACTTTTTGAATAAGATGAGTTTATCCCACGTTTTTACTCCAAAAATCAGTGCGAATCAAGTCACTCCCGCATTTTATCTCTAGCATGCATTGTATGTTGGTCTCGTCCTTTGTCACGGGAAGCCGAAAGGTCCATATCACCTTCTTAATTGTACACATGGGGCACTTCGCCCCCAAATGCGCAAGTAAGAAGAGATAATTTTCCAGGCTCTCGTGTCCGTAAAATGCATTCATATCATGCACCGCATAAACATCTCTTCAGCATCATAATGAACATATCGCTCCTGCATTTGTCCGTTATCACATTCCCATTTTGCATGAGTCATTGCATTATCATATGCGTTCAACATACTTTTTGTTTGCTCATACATGATCCTTGTATTTTCCTCTACAAAACAAAAACAAAAAAAAGGGGAAGTACGAAAGTTCACGCTGCATTCTTAGTTGCATATATTCGGTACCATGAGCCAACCATGTTGGGATCATAAACCCATTTCACTTAAAAACAAAATGATTGAACATGGTACCTAATGCATGTTTAACTAAGAAAGGATGTTTCTTCGGGCATCTCAATCTCATAATTACATTTTCCATGCATAGCATGCGTATTCTCGAGTCATTCATCCCTATGAGATGTTGTTGAAGTATTGGCAATCAGAATTGCCATTCCTTGGATTATAGGGTTGAACCAAGCTCATGCTTTTACAAAAAGGTTCATCGAGTCAAGTTGAAATATGGAAGTAACCGTCTTGCAAAATGGGGGAAAAGATGAATCGAGTCACATCACTGCTTCGTCTACTGCCAAACATATTTAGGATTGTTGATGTCCTTGTTACTTCCAGTTTCACCTTGACAAAGATGTCATGGACCATGTTGAAAATTTAAATTGATTCAACCCCATATCCTGCGTAAAAATTCGCAATACTTCAACTGTACATCATTCGCATGCATCCATGCTTTTCATTGGTTGCATTGCTCATTGCATTCTTTCCTTGAAAAATAAAATAAAATAAAATAAAATGAACTTAATCATTGTTATCAAAAAGAAAAGGACACGCTTTACGGTGCCCTTACCGAACTCGTACTAGAGCTAGAGTAATGGGTGAAGCAGAGGAGGTGCAAGAGAAGATGAAGGCCGACATGGAGGCCATGAAAGAGCAAATGGCCACAATGATGGAGACCATGATGAGCATGAAGAAGATAATGGAAGCCAATGCGGTTATAGTTGCCGCTACTAGCGCTGTCGCTAAGGTGAACCCGATGCTCCCATCTGGCCTCAAGCAAATGAATCATCCAACCTCAAATATGGTAGGCAAAGATTTGGGAAGTACGAACGACCCCATGATGTGCAAATTCAAAACGAGCACGCTTTCCCATCATATGGCTTGCCTCCCAACTATACACCACCCAATGTGGCATACACTCTCAATGAAAATCTCAATAACCCCACTCCCATACTCATTAAGAGCCAACAACCCCAAACTGATCATGCACATGTCTCTTAAACCGTGGAAGAGACACATGAATTTCCCCACCACAATCTAGCCGACTTCGAGCCTTGGCTCGGATATGCCACTGAAGGGCAAGCAGTTGGGGGTATACCCTTTGAAAACACTTTGGAGGGCCCTCTGTTTCGCCCGCAACCACAACCATTGCATTTTGTGGTGGGAAGAGCCCCTCCTGCTATGGCCGAAAAGGGAAAGGCGGATCATCTAGAGGAAAGGCTCAGGGCCATTGAAGGAGGTGAAGATTATTCCTTTGCTAACCTAGAAGAGTTGTTCCTAGTACCCAATATCATCACCCCTCCCAAGTTCAAGGTGCTGGACTTTGACAAGTACAAGGGGACTACTTGTCCCAAGAACCATCTAAAGATGTATTGTTAGAAGATGGGGGAATACGCAAAAGATGAGGAATTGCTGATACATTCCTTCCAAGAAAGTCTTATTGGGGTAGCTGTTACCTGGTACACTAACTTGGAATCTTCCCGAGTCCATTCTTGGAAGGACCTAATGGTTGCCTTTGTTAGGCAGTATTAGTACAATTTTGATATGGTTCCGGATAGGATGCAACTACAGAACATTTGCAAAAAGGGGGACGGATCTTTCAAAGAACACGCCCAAAAGGTGGAGGGATCTGGCGGCCCAGGTGGTACCCCCACTGATGGAAAGGGAAACGATAATCGTGATGGTAGACACATTATCGATACTCTACTATGAAAAGATGGTGGGCTATGCACCCTCAAAGCTTTGCGGATTTGGTCTTCGCCAGTGAAAGGATCGATGTGGGTCCGAAAAGAGGCAAATTTGATCATCCTACTAGGATGACTGAGAAAACTGGGGCAAATAAAGAGGGTGAGGATGAGGGAGAAACCCATGTTGTGACTGCCATTCCTATACGGCCAAGTTTCCCACCAACCCAACAATGTCATTACTCAGCCAATAACAAACCTCCTCCTTACCCACCACCCAGTTATCGACAAAGGCCATCCCTAAATCAACCACAAAGCCTGTCTACCGCACTTCCAATGACGAAGACCACCTTTAGCACAAACCAAAAAACACCAACAAAAAGGAATTTTGCAGCGAGAAAGCCTGTAGAATTCACCCCAATTCCAGTGTCCTATGCTGACTTGCTCCCATATCTACTTGATAATTCAATGGTAGCCATAACCCTAGCCAAGGTTCATCAACCTCTATTTCTCCGAGAATACGACTCGAACGCAACGTGTGCTTATCATGGAGGAGCCCCGAGGCATTCCATTGAGCATTGTATGACCCCAAAGCATAAAGTGTGAAGTCTAATTGATACGGGCTGGCTGAAAATTGAGGAGAATCGCTTGTTGAATCCTAACATTGACAAGCAACACCATACATGGGGCAATTCTGGAAGCTGTTGTTATGACTCATCAGGATTTTCAAGTTTATGCCATAAACCACAGTTACAATGCTAAATGATATGGATAAAATGGACATCCTTGCCTCTCTCATCCTCTCACGAACACATCTTTGCTTATTCAACTTCCACCAGAATGTGGGTGCAAGCCATTGGTCTGTTTGCTCAAGCGACCTGCGCTCCTGAGTGTTGACTTCCAAGACTGTTCAATCAGAGATTACTCGTCTTGCACGTTGGTGGGGGTGTCGTAAAACAACGAGTAGAGTTCAAAACAAATAAGTTTCAAAATAAAAAAATAAGTTTCAAAATAAAAAATAAAAAGGCATTTGATTGACTGTGTTTTCAAGTAAAAATATAGACGTTCATGTGACCTCAGTTTGTCTTCTTAGAGAAGCGAGTTGTCAAGAATAGGATGTTGGACAAATGGCCTCAGTTATCTTAAGAAAGGGGGGTTGAATTAAGATACGAAGACTATTCCCCAATTGAACTATCACTCTTTCTTTTTGGATTAACAATGCACCCTTAACATGAATTACTCAAAAGACAATTCAAATAAACTTCTTTAAGGCAAAAGATAAATAGCAATAAATAAAAGAAGTTTAAGGGAAGAGAGGAATGCAAACTTGATTTATACTGATTCGGCCACTTCCCGCGCCTACGTCCAGTCCTCAAGCAACCCACTTGAGATTTTCCACTCTCTTTGTAAAACTCCTTTTACAAAGTCTGAACCACATAGGGACAACCTTTCCCTTGTGTTCAGGAATCCTCTACAACAAGAGACCCACGATCTCTTAATCCCTTTTCAGAAATAAGAAGAAGAAATCTCTCTTAAAAGGGATAGATGGTACAATGAAGACCAATCAAAATTGCTTATTGAATATGCAAGTGGTTGACCAAGGAATCTTTTTGAGAGGATAAGACAGTTCAGTTCAGAAAAACTCTTAATCTTTTGAGAGGATAAACTTTGTGGGCAATGAAAACTCTCTTTAAATTCGTGCTTCCAAGCCACCTTTGATGCCCATTCATAAACCATTTGAATAGATGTGACTCTTGGAAATTATTTTCCGAAAATCCCCTCTGGTAATCGATTACAAGACTTGTGTAAATGATTACAGGTTTTAAAAATTTGAATTAAAACATTTTCAACTACTGGTAATCGATTACCAAAGAGCAAATCTCAATTTGAAATGATAGAATTCTTTGGTCAAACCTTTTGTTTTTCAATTTGGAAACTTCTTCCTAAGATTCTAGAGATCAACTTGATCATATATCTTGATTTCTTGTCTCGAATAAAACTTAGAAGCACTTGATCCTTCGGCATCATCAAAACATCTTGCTTCTACATAGGAGTCATTTGACTTAATCCATCAAAAAATCCTTCAACTATTTCTCGTCCTTGGAAAATTCTTTTTGCAAGAATCAACTGCTTCTTTCATTCTTCCTCACTACGAGGCTATGAAAACAAGATAACGATTGGTACCTCAAAGCCTTACACTGGGGCAATGAGGGGCATCGTGCATGAGCCTCAAGTGAACCTAGGGGCAGATTAAAAGTTCTCACCTAATAGGTTCCCTCTTACAAGGTCATGACGAAAGACAACGATTGGTACCTCAAAGCCTTACACTGGGGCAATGAGGGGCACCGTGCATGAGCCTCAAGTGAACATAGGGGCCGATCAAAAGTTCTCACCCATCGATGTTTTTAACAAAAAAGGGGGACAAACCCTAGGATTTCAATGGATTGATCAAACATCAAATGGCTCCATTGCCGTCACTCCAAAATGGTCAAATCAAAAAGAACATACACTCTGAGGGAGTTCCCGGAGAGGTTTGCAAAAAAGATAGGATGAGGTTGCATGAATTATCACCTCTTTCAAAAAGACAGTCAATTTGTGTTTTCCAAGAAAAATCAAATCAAAATCAAAATCACAAAATAGGGAAAGAATGTCATGAACATTGTACAACTTTCCATTACATTGCATTATTTCATATGAGGTCCGCATTTACCAAATTTCACGACAAAGGTTGCATGCATCTGCATCCCTAAAAATCATGTTAACTGCATAGATTTCCTACATCTAATGTCCAAATCTTATGGATTTGGGATGACCGGCCCTCTCGATGAGTCAATCTCTTGCTTTCTCATAAGGGTGGACCCTTGGGTACTTGTACCTATCGCCTTCAGAGGACTACACGTCCTCGCCTTGAGAGGACGACACGTCCTCACCATCAGAGGGCTGCACGCCCTCACCTCCAGAGGACTACATGTCCTCGCCTTGAGAGGGCTACACGCCCTCGCCTTGGGTACTAGTTACCCTCGCCTTCAGAGGACTACACGTCCTCGCCTTGAGAGGACTACACGTCCTCACCATCAGAGGGCTGCACGCCCTCACCTCCAGAGGACTACACGTCCTCGCCTTCAGAGGACTGCACGTCCTCACCTTGATAGGACTACACGTCCTAGCCAACAGAGGGCTACACGCCCTCACCTGCAGAGGACTACAAGTCCTCGCCTTGAGAGGGCTACACGCCCTCGCCTTGGGTACTAGTTACCCTCACCTTCAGAGGACTACACGTCCTCGCCTTGAGAGGACTACACGTCCTCACCATCAGAGGGTTGCACGCCCTCACCTCCAGAGGACTACGCGTCCTCGCCTTCAGAGGACTGCACGTCCTCACCTTGATAGGACTACACGTCCTAGCCAACAGAGGGCTACACGCCCTCACCTCCAGAGGACTACACGTCCTCACCTTGAGAGGGCTACCCGCCCTCGCCTTGGGTACTAGTTACCCTCACCTTGAGAGGACTACACGTCCTTACCTTGATAGGACTACACGTCCTAGCCAACAGAGGGCTACACGCCCTCACCTCCAGAGGACTACACGTCCTCACCTTGAGAGGGCTACCCGCCCTCGCCTTGGGTACTAGTTACCCTCACCTTCAGAGAACTACACGTCCTCACCATCAGAGGGCTGCACGCCCTCACCATCAGAGGACTGCACGTCCTCGCCTTCGTAGGGCTACATGCCCTCACCTTTAGAGGACTACATGTCCTCGCCATCATAGGGCTACATGCCCTCACCTTCAGAGGACTACACATCCTCACCATCAGAGGGCTACACGCCCTCGCCATCAAAGGACTACATGTCCTCGCCATCATAGGGCTACATGCCCTCACCTTCAGAGGACTACACGTCCTCACCATCATAGGGCTACACGCCCTCGCCATCAAAGGACTGCACGTCCTCACCCTCAGAGGACTACGCGTCCTCACTTTCAGTGGGCTCCATATCCACAGCTTAAGATAATTTAAGGTCCTCTGCCCTTATATGCTTAACCGAGATTTGCACTCCCGGTTAAGGGGCCAGTAGTTTCCTTTTAACGGTTCCTGGGCCACCCCTGATATTGGAGGAGGGCCAACTGTGCGAGCACAACCAGAGAGGGAGGCTATCACACAGCTACTATGCATACTGGGGCAAGATTTCACCCGTGCCGCTGCAAAGAGACGAGTGCGGATCATGCGCACCAACATGACCACTCTTACACAGATATAGATGACATTGCTACTTAGCAACATTCTGCCCAGCGACCGCAATGCCAATCTCCCCCTGCAAAAGTATCAGTTGGTCTGTGTCGTCCCGACATGGGTAAGTATGCATATGGTTCAACTGATTTCTGATACCATCTATTGTTTGCAGGGATCGTACCCACAAAGACACCCAGTGGACCTGAAGAAGTCCAACAGGGCCCTGGGGTTTCCAGCTCTGGTTACGGGCCTCTGTCGGCCCTACAGAGCGCCCGTTCCCCCCAACAAGTTCATGTCGTCGTGGCATAGGTAAGTATGCACCTCCCCCAACTGATTTCTGATGTCATCTATTGTTTGCAGGGATCGTGCCTGCAAGACACCTAGTGGACCCAAAGAAGGCCAATAGGGTCTTGGAGTTGCCAGCTCTAAATACGGGTCTCTGTCAGTTCTAGGGAGTGTCTGTCGCCCCCAGCAAGGTCATCAGGCCCCCCTACCAATCGAGCTTTCATCAAGAAGTACTGCGCCCCCAGGCAGGCGCAGGGCGAAACACCACATCAGCATTGGGATGGCCGGTAGCGGGCAATAGACACACCGCCACCACCTCTAGAGTTCACCTCAACTCATCCTCAAAAAGGTTTGAGTATTGCCTACACCACATGGCCGACCAATAGGCGACCAAGTCCAAAGCCAAAGGTAAGAAAAGTACTAGGTCAGTGACCGACAAGTCATAAGGCGTCCAGCTCAAGACATTAAAGAAGCGCTACTAGGAGGCAACCTAGTACCTTTTGAATCTATGCTTGTTATTTGATCACTTTTTATAGTAGGACGCACCTAGTTGCTCATGATCCTGGGAATCTAAATAAAATGAGCACAAGCTCGGAAGGTAGTCACACCTCACAAAATATATGTATGCGTGTTTAGGTAGTGAAAAATACCTTAGATATGCATGTATGTAAACAAAAACACACTTCACAAAATATATATATGCATGTTTAGGTAGCAAGATGCCTTAGGTATGCATGTATGTAGCAAAAAGATACCTCACAATATATATATATATATATATATATATATATATATATATATATATATGTATGTATGTTTAGGTGGCAAGATACCTTGGATATGCATGTATATAGAAAAAATACCTCACAAATATACACATGCTTAGGTAGCAAAATACCTCATGGAAAAAAAGGAAAAAAAAAACAAAAACAAACAAGAAAAAGAAATAAACAAATGATAATAAAAAATAAAAAAGAGAGAAAAAAAGAAAATAAGTTGTCTAGTTGAAAAACCAACATGCTTTTGAAAAGACATGACTTCCAACCTTTTCTTTGAAAAAAATTCACTGATCATAACTAGTTTTTGGAAAAAATGTGTATACACCCGAAGGGTGAATGCTGTGAAAATTTTCTCGGACGCCCGAAATGGACTCGAATGAATGCACGAATTGATAAAAGAACATATTTTGGAAACATTGGGTTGACTAAAATGGAGGAAATGAATCCTGAGCCCTAGCATCACATGACCATAAAAATTTGACATTTGAGTGTCCACATAGGTGCATGCATGACCAGTTTTGCATAAAGTTTCCAAATCATCATTTTTGCATTTGTGTCGTGGAAATAATGTGGGGCATCCCTTTTTATCCTTGAACCAAACCAAACCCTGACATGTATCATGTCTAGCCATTCTACGAGCCTTGAGCCAAAATACTAACTCACCATAAACCTTGACCCAGGGTGAGAATGTCAATCCTTACCCTCGGAAGCAAAAAAAGAAAACAAGGAAAATTTCCAATCAAAGAGAAAGCAAAAAAAGAAAAGAAGGAAAATTTCCAATCAAAGAGAAAGCAAAAAAGAAAAGAAGGAAAATTTCCAATCAAAGAGAAAGCAAAAAAAGAAAAGAAGGAGATTCCCAATCAAAGAGTGGGAGAAAGCAAAAAGAAAAGAAAGAAAATTCCCAATCAAAGAATGGGAGAAAGTAAAAAAAAAAAAAGAAGAAGAAGAAGAAGAAGAAGGAAAGAAAGTTCCTGATCAAAGAAGCAGAAGAAATGTGCAGAAAGGTCTTTTTGACCAGACAATGTCTGAACAATACAGAATTGTCACCAAATGAACAAAAAGAAGGAAAGGAGACCACGACCTAAAATGGTCTTCTCCCTTTGATTACCAACCAAAATCCTGTGCGTCGGACTTGTTCGCCTCGCGTCAAACAAAAACAGAAAAGGAAAAAGCCAAAATTATCACAAAAGCCGAAAAAACCCACCAAAAGAACCCATTCCCAAGGGAAGCCCTATTGATCCATGATCACGCATGTAATTTTTGATTTTGATAGGAAATAATTTGCAAAGTCAAGTCATGACATATCTATGGTTCGGAATTAGGATGAAACACTTACCTGTGCGAGATTGATACACTTTGAGTGATTTTCTTCTATTTTTGTCGAACCCGGTGTTTCCTCTAAATGGTCATTTAGAAACGAAATGCTAACATCCAAAATCTCATTTATGGTTATGGGGGATTCCATCAGCGGACTCTCCTTCCCTGGTAGACGCATTGTTTGTCACTCAAAAAAGCATATGCTGCTCTAATCGGTTGGAATATTTGTCTCTTTGCTAAAGCATGTTTGCATTTTAGTGGAGAAAACACCGAGACTTTTTCAAGTCTCACAAGTTATCAAGAACTACGTAGGTCTGAGTTCCTCATTGGAGGATACGTAGGAGCAAGAGCCTCGCTTTTGTCGACCACACCACCTTTTGTTGTCATGACCCAAGAGCTGGTAGCCCGCGGAGACACCTTACGGTTATCCGCACCTCATCATTCAGTGACCCCAAGTGTGATTGATGAGCAGAGGCCAATATGGTCATTTGCGCCCTTTCCGGAGATGTCAACATCTTCCGGTGGAGACTTTTTCAAGTCTCACAACTTATCTAGAACTACGTAGGTCTGAGTTCCTCATTGGAGGATACGTAGGAGCAAGAGCCTTGCTTTTGTCGGCCGCCCCACAAGATCTGTCATACTGACCTTGAGGTCATGTGACATGCGGAGACAAAATTTGGTCATTCCGCACCCCTTTGCCATTAAGACACAGTCGTGTCCGATGGCGCGCAGAGACAAAATTTGGTCATTTTGCACCCTTTGTCATCTAGAGGCGGCGGGCCCGACGACATGCGGAGACAAAATTTGGTCATTCCGCACCCCTTTGCCATTCAGACACAGTCGTGTCCGATGGCGCGCAGAGACAAAATTTGGTCATTTTGCACCCTTTGTCATCCAGAGGCGGCGGGCCCGATGACATGCGGAGACAAAATTTGGTCATTCCGCACCCCTTTGCCATTCAGACACAGTCGTGTCCGATGGCGCGCAGAGACAAAATTTGGTCATTCTACACCCTTTGTCATCCAGAGGCGGCGGGCCCGATGACATGCGGAGATTTACATCATCTTCCGCGCTCACAAGATCTGTCATACTGACTTTTGAGTCACGCTGACGGGCGGAAATACCCGAGTGGTTATCCGTATAAACATTCTTTTGCTATCTGTAAGACAGAACGCTTGATAGCATGCAGAGACTGACATCGTCTTCTGCACCTTTTGTTCCCTCGGGAACGATAAGTCATTTGCATGCGGAAATTTTATGGTCACCCGCGACTCTCCTCAACCGAGAGGAACGAAATTAGTGTCTTATCTTTACTTTCTTTTTATCTCCAATAAAAGACAAGTAAAGAGGGGCAACTGTCATACCCTAATTTCGTCCGAGGACCTTTGTTTGATGACATGCGACCTTTGTTTGGTCCTTGTAAGGTGCTTGGCACCCATCATTAGGCAATTTGTGAAATTCCGAGACATGCCAAAAAACAAAAGAAAATATTGATGTGCAATCCGTAAGGTTCCGTGACACACCGGAAATCAAATGGAAGCATCGTTGCATAATTAGTGAGGTTCCGTAACATTCCGTAAGTCAAAAAGGGGATGATTATGTAATCCGCAAGGTTCCGTAACATTATGGAAAGAAAACAAGTATCCTTACGAAATTCGTAAGTTTCCGTAACTTTACGAAAAAAGAATCACCAAAAAAAAGCAGAGGGGGTGTACTTAGTAAAAATGGGGGTGCAAATAGCAACCAGGCCCACTTGGGCCCTCCAGAAGATTCCTCCAGAAGGTTGTTGCTTCTGGAGGAAGCAACCTGGCTCGCCTGGGCGAGCTGAGCTCGCCTGGGCGGCAACCATCTCCCCTATTTTGCTATAAATAGGGGAGGAAGTGAAGAAGAAAAGGGTTCAGCCCCTTAGGCACTTCTCTCTCTTTCGAATTTGCTTGGAAAAATTGTTTCCGTGAAGAAAATCTAAGCAGAGGCGCTTCCGAAACGTTTCCGTAAGGAATTTCGCGAAGGTTTCGACCGTTCTTCGACGTTCTTCATTTGTTCTTCGATCTTCAACAGGTAAGTACCTCGAACCAAGCTTTTCGATTCATTCTATGTACCCGTGGTGGTCCGCATTGTGTTTCGTGTATTTTTATTCTCATTTCATTTACTTTTTATACCCCCTTTTGACGTGCTTAAGCCATTTTATTTAAGTCATTTCTCGCTTAACTTAAAAATAAAATAAATTTCCACCGATCGTTTGAGTTGTATTATCCGTTAACTTCGGTTAAAATGAATTCCGACCGTTCGGTCGTGCCGTAACCACGTTGGAAATAAAAAAAAAAGAGGTAAAAAATAATATAATAATAAAAAAACATCCTTTTAGTAAAATAAAGCGGAAACACAATCGGACGTTTTCTCTTTGAGATTTCTCATTCTTAACCGAATTGACTAATAACTAAAGTGAAACTAAGGCTAAAATTAACTCGCCTAGTCAAGCTCGTCCATAAAATAGGTTTTTGAAGTTTGTCATTTCAATTTCTTACTAAGTAAAATGGATCATTTTCAAGGTCCAACGCCTTAAAATGATCACCTCTTAAGTAAAAAAGAATCACTTGATAAGAAAGAACTACGTAGGTCTGATTTCCTCATCGAAAATTGAGGAATACGTAGGAGCAAAGGGAAACACCCTTGTCGACCACAAAAAGAGAAAAATATAAAAAGGGTATAAAGGATATAGAGACATAAAAAGGGAACATAAAAAATCAAAGTCATGTTTGCACGTTCGATTAAAGGCTGCCGTCCCTTAGGGACGGACGTGTGGGGTGCTAATACCTTCCCCGTGCGTAAATACAACTCCCGAGCCTTTCACTTAAAAGTTCGTAGATCGCGTCTTTTCCGGTTTTTCCGACGTTTTCCTCAAATAAACGTTGGTGGCGACTCCGCGCGTATTCCTTTCGTGGAACACGCATCCCGCGAGTCTCGCGTCACCCTCCCGCCGAAGGGTAGGTTGCGACAGGTATCTCTGCGTGCCAACAGACTCACAGGTCACGACAACAAAAGGTGGGGAGGTCGACAAAAGCGAGGCTCTTGCTCCTACGTATCCTCAATTTGTGATGAGGAATTCAGACCTACGTAGTTCTTTCAAAAGTGAGACTCAAATAGTCTCGGTGTTCTCTCACTAAAATGCGAACATGCTTTAGTAAAGAAACAAAACCTCCAATTGATCAGAGCAACATATAATTTCTGGTGAAAAACAATGTGTCTATTGGGGAGGGAGAGTATGCTGATGAAATTTTCTCATAACCATAAATGAGATTTTGGATGTTAGCGTTTCGTTTCTAAACGACCATTTAGAGGAAACACTGGGTCCAACAAAATAGAAAAAAATCACTTAAAGTGTATCAATCTCACACAGGTAAGTGTTTCATCCTAAATCCGAACCATAGATATGTCATGACTTGATTTTGCAAATCATTTCCTATCAAATCAAAGATTACATGCGTGATCATGGATCAATAGGACTTTTTCTTAGGAATAGTGTTTTGGTGAGGAATTTGGCTCTGAGTGTTTGGGCCTTTTCCTTTTCTGTTTTTGTTTAGTACGGGGCGAGAAAGTCGCTAGCGCACAGGATTTTGGTTGGCGATCAAAGGGAGAGGACCACTCCAAGTCGTGGTTTCCTTCCTTTTCTTGTTTACTAGTGACAATTCTGTATTGTTCAGATATTGTCTGGTCCAAAGACCTTTCTGTATATTTTGTTTTCTTCCGATCTTTGATCGGGAATTTTTTTTTTTTTTGCTTCCTTCCAATCTTGATTGGGAATTTTGTTCCTTTGCAAAGGAGGATTGGTGTCATCCCTTGAAGAATTTGAGTGAAGAAGCAAGGGAAAACCACCTTAAGAGCTATTGGACTAAGAAGCACTCCAAATTGAGTGAATCACCAAAGAGAGAACAACCACCAAAATTGAGGACCTTTTTGTAATTTTGTAATTGACAATTTACTTACTTTCATTGCTTTCAAATTTTGTATCAAAAAGGCCTTTCATTGGAAGTAAGTTGGGAGCCTCCAATAGGTCACCCTACTTCCATTTGTGTGTAATAATTTTAGGCAATTTTGCCTTAGGATTGTGAGTGTTTTGTTGGGAACCTTAAATGTGGTCATCCAAACACTCTTAGGATTCGTCTAGTTTACATTTCTTGCTTACTTTCATAGCTTATTTCCTTTACCTTCCATTGTTAAACCGCCTAGATAGCTTGCCTTTTACCAATTAGTTCTTACCTTATCTTTCACACCTCTTTTAGTGTTTATTTTGGCTAGTTTCAACCATAGTTTCTTTTACCTTTTGTTTTCAAACCCCCAACAAGAAAGAACCACAACTTAGGAACCAACATGAGTCTTCATTCTTCATCTAGTGTTAATGGTGAGGGTTCTACTCCTAAGGACCCCTTGTATAAGATATTAGATGAGTTGAGATCCCTTAAGTTGTGGGAATAAAAACAAGAGAGAAAGGAAAAAGGAAAAAAAAAGAGTGGAAGAAATAAGTCAAGATGAAAGAGAGAAAATAAGAGAGGAAGAAAGAAGAAAAATAATGAAAGAAATGAAAAGAGAAAAACATGCCTCCTATAGTAGTCATGACTCTTGCAAAAGTTTAAGTGAAGAACTAAGCGACTATTATAGAGGGCGCCATAGTTCACATACTAAACATCACTCCCAAAGAAGAGAAAAGGATAGAAGGCCTTAAGAGGTTAACATTAGCCTCCCATATTTCAATGGAAAAGATAATGTTGAGGCATACTTAGATTGGGAAATGAAGGTTGAACAACTCTTTGCTTGCCATCATATTAGCAAAGAGAGAAAAGTTATATTGGCTACCCTTAGCTTTCAAGGGTATGCCCTCTATTGGTGGACTTCCCTTGTTAGGGAATTAAGGATTCATGGGGATCCTCCAGTAGAGTATTGGAATGATCTTAAGAGTGCCCTTAGGAAGAGGCACATTCCCTCCTACTATGAAAGGGAGCTTACGGACAAGCTCCAAAGGCTTAGACAAGGGAGTATGAGTGTTGAAGAATATAGACAACAAATGGACCTAGATGAGCTAGTCCAACTTTGTATAAGAGTGGAGCAACAACTTAAAAGAAAGCCTTCTTCAAAATCTTATGGCTTTCACTCTTATCCAAGGAAGGACCAAGCCCATGGAATTTTAGGGGCTGCACCTTCAAAACCCAAGGAAGATAAGGGTAAGACCATTGAGAAATACACCCCTAAGACTAGTTCCCAAGAAAGGACTAGCAACACTAAATGCTTCAAATGTCTTGGGAAAGGTCACATTGCCTCTCAATGCCCTACAAAGAAAACCATGATCATGAGGGGTCAAGACATTTATAGTAGTCAAAAGGAGACTACTTCTTGCCCTTCCTCTAGTGGAAGTGAAGATGAAGTAAGGGGTGCAGAGTCTAGTGAGGAAGTCTACCCCCATGAAGAAGGTGACCTCTTAATGGTTAGAAGGCTTCTTGGAGGTCAATCTTGTGATCTATCTCAATCCCAAAGAGAGAACATCTTTCGTACAAGATGCAAAATTTTAGATAAAACTTGTTCTCTCATTGTGGATAATGGATCTTGTTGCAATTGTTGTAGCACAAGATTAGTTTCCAAGTTGAACCTCACTATCATTCCCCACCCAAAACCTTATAAACTTCAATGGCTCAATGAGCAAGGGGAAATGATAGTTAACCAACAAGTGAAGGTACCTTTCTCCATTGGGACATATATGGATGAAGTTAATTGTGATATAGTTCCCAAGGAGGCAGGGCATATTCTTTTAGGAAGGCCATGGAAATTTGATAGGAAGATCATTTACAATGGCCTAACTAATGAGATTACCCTCACCCATCTTGGCACTAAATTTGTGTTGCATCCTCAAACACCTTCACAGGTGGCAAAAGATCAACTAACTATGAAAGATAAGAGGGATGAGGAAGAAAAACTAGAAAAACAGAAGAAAAAGAAGGATAGTAAGGCCTTGTCTTCAAAGGCCAAGGGGAAGGAAAAAGAGGAAAAGGATTCCTCCAAGAAGATTGTTAAGAAGGAAAATCATTTTGCAACAAAAGGTGATATTAAAAGAGCACTCCTTCTTAAACAATCTTTCTACCTTCTCTTATCAAGGGAAACATCCCTTAGCACTGCCACAATTCCTACATTTGAGACCTTACCCCCAAAGGTCCAAGAACTCTTACATGAATTTGGTGATATATTTCCCAAAGAGATACCCCCTGGGCTACCTCATTTAAGGGGAATAGATTTAGTCCTAGGAGCAAGCCTTCCTAATAGGCCAGCCTATAGGACTAACCCTAAGGAGACTAAGGAGATAGAGTCTTAGGTTAAAGAATTGTTGGAGAATGGCTGGGTCCAAGAGAGCCTAAGCCCATGTGTTGTGCCAGTGTTGTTGGTGCCCAAAAAGGATGGTACATGGAGAATGTATACAAATTGCAAGGCCATCAACAACATCGCTGTAAAGTATAGGCACCTGATTCCTAGACTTGATGATTTGCTTGATGAGTTGCATGGTGCCAATATCTTTTCAAAAATTGATCTTAAAAGTGGGTATCACCAAATCAGGATGAAAAAGGGTGATGAGTGGAAAACCGCTTTCAAGACCAAGTTTGGTTTGTATGAATGGCTAGTGATGCCTTTTGGGCTCACTAATGCACCAAGCACCTTTATGAGGCTTATGCATCATGTCATAAGGGATTTCATAGGTAGATTTGTAGTTGTTTATTTTGATGATATTTTAGTGTACAGTAGGAGCCTAGATGATCACTTAGGACATCTCAGGCAAGTTCTTTCAGCCCTTAGGAAAAACACCCTCTATGCAAATATAGAGAAGTGTACTTTTTGTGTAGATAATATAGTTTACTTAGGGTTTGTAGTTGGTAGAAATAGGGTCCAAGTGGACCCTGAGAAAATCAAGGCCACCCAAGAATGGCCCACCCCAAAAAGTGTGGGAGATATTAGGAGCTTCCATGGGTTAGCAAGCTTCTATAGAAGGTTTGTTCCTAATTTCTCTACAATTGCATCACCTCTCAATGAGCTAGTGAAGAAGAATGTCGCATTTACCTGGGATGAAAAACAAGAGCAAACCTTTGCTTTGCTCAAAATTTTTACTAAGGCACCTGTTCTAGCTCTTCCTGACTTTTCTAAAACCTTTGAGCTATAATATGATGCCTCTGGAGTGGGAGTTGGAGCTGTATTGTTACAAGGTTGGCACCCTATTGCTTATTTTAGTGAAAAACTTCATAGTGTCACCCTCAACTACCCCACCTATGATAAAGAGTTTTATGCCTTAATAAGAGCCCTCCAAACTTGGGAACATTACCTTGTTTCCAAGGAATTTTTCATAGTGATCATCAATCACTTAAGTACATTAGAGGGCAAAGCAAGTTAAACAAGAGGCATGCAAAATGGGTAAAGTACCTAGAGAAATTTCCATATGTTATCAAATACAAAAAGGGAACAACAAATGTGGTAGTTGATGCCCTCTCTAGGAGACACACATTGTTTTGCACCCTAGGAGCCCAAATTTTAAGATTTGATAATATTAGGGACTTGTATAATTTAGATGAACATTTCTCTCCCATTTACGAGAGTTTTGGGAAAAAGGCCCAAGATGGATTCTATTTGGCTGAGGGGTATTTGTTCAAAGAAGGAAAGCTTTGCATACCCCAAGGATCCATTAGGAAATTACTTATGAAAGAGAGCCACGAGGGCGGGCTCATGGGCCACTTTGGGATAGACAAGACCCTTGTCTTACTCAAAGAAAAGTTTTATTGGCCCCATATGAAGAAAGATGTCCATAATCATTGCACTAGGTGTGTGGCTTGTTTACAAGCCAAGTCTAGGGTGATGCCTCATGGGCTATACACACCCTTACCCATCCCCTCTGCACCTTGGGTAGACATTAGTATGGACTTTGTCCTTGGGCTTCCTAGAACCCAAAGAGGTGTAGACTCTATCTTTGTGGTGGTGGATAGGTTTAGCAAGATGGCACACTTTATACCATGCCACAAGGTGGATGATGCTTCCCACATCTCAAAACTCTTTTTAGGGAAGTTGTGAGACTCCATGGTTTGCCTAGGACCATTGTGTCAGATAGAGATGCTAAGTTCCTTAGCCACTTCTGGAAAACCTTATGGGCTAAGCTAGGAACTAAACTTCTTTTCTCTACCACTTGTCATCCACAAACTGATGGGCAAACAGAGGTAGTGAATAGATCTTTATCCACCCTTTTAAGGGCTCTTCTGAAAGGCAACCATAAGTCTTGGGATGAATATCTTCCTCATGTAGAATTTGCCTACAACAGGGGGGTTCATAGAACCACCAAGCAATCCCCTTTTGAGGTTGTCTATGGATTCAATCCCCTAACACCGTTAGACCTCATTCCCCTCCCACTGGACACTTCTTTTATACATAAAGAATGAGAATCTAGGTCAGAGTTTGTAAAGAAGTTGCATGAGAGGGTTAAGAACCAAATAGAGAACCAAACAAAGGTGTATTCAACTAAAGGCAATAGAGGATGAAAAGAGCTAGTTCTTAATGACGGTGACTGGATTTGGCTCCATCTTAGGAAGGATAGATTCCCTACTAAAAGGAAATCCAAGCTTAGCCCAAGAGGGGATGGACCTTTTCAAGTTTTGGAGAGGATCAATAACAATGCTTATAGGTTGGGCCTCCCAAAAGAGTATGGAGTCAGCACCATTTTTAACATTTCTAATTTAATTCCTTTTGTAGGTGGAGCTAATATTGAGGAGGAGGAACTAACAGATTTGAGGTCAAATCCTCTTCAAGGGGAAGAGGATGATGCAATTCTCCCTAGGAAGGGACTAGTCACTAGAGCCATGAGCAAGAGGCTCCAAGAGGATTGGGATAGAGCTGCTGAAGAAGACCCTAGGGTTCTTATGAACCTCAGGGTAGATTTCTGAGCCCATGGGCCAAGGTTGGGTCCAATTATCTTTGTACATATTAAACTAGGATGTCATTATATTTGATCCTTGTATTTAGGGCTCCATAATGTAGGTAGGGTACCCTAGAAATATAGGATTTTTCAGCCCTTGTATTTTAGGGCACCTATACTAGTTTTTGTATTAGGGGTAATTTTGTAATTTTACATGCACTAAGTGAATATTTGATGTGTGTGTTGGGAAATAAAATTTAATTGAATTGGTAGAAGTCCAATCCAATTAAATTTTAGAGGGGGAGGTGAGCATTTGCTTACTACACCCCATTGCCACATCATATAGTCACACTTTGTGCATGTCCTTCATGTTTTACATGCCTCATGACACCTAAGCGCACTTAGTGGAGAATCTTGGAATTGATCTTGGATTAGTGGGCTGAACCGTAACTAAAATTCACTAATCATAATTAGAGAAATTTTGACTCCAAAGTTTGGCTCCATAAATTCAATTTCAAATTCAAGTGAAATTTGAATTCAAATTCAAATTTCCCTCCAATTTTGTGTGACACTTAGGCTATGAATAGAGGTCATGTGTGTGCATTTTTTTCAACTTTGATCATTTGAATATTAAACTTCAGATTTCAGAGCTCTTTTAGAGCACAAAATTTTGTGTTCTTCTCTTCCTCTCCCTTCATTCATCTCCTTCTTCCTCCAAGCTCTTATCAATGGCCTCCTATGGTGGTGAGCTTCTTCTAAACTCATCTTCTCCTTGAAGTGGCGTCTCCTCTCTCTCTTCCTTCTCCATTCCACTAGCATTCATCCTCCAAGAAGCAAAGGAATCCATTGATGAAGAAAATCTTAGGCCTACAAGCTCCAATGAAGCTTACATCAAACCTCATAATATTAGCAATCTCAAAGTAAAAGTAATCTCAAAATAGAAGCATTCTCATGATAGAAACAATCTCATAATAGAACCAATCTCAACATTTAGCAACACGAGTCGCAAATTCTATCCAAGAGTAATCGTACTAATAAGAGAATTAATATGTTAATTGTCAAGTTTTCTAACATGAAAATTTTAAAAATATCAAATTAGCTCCGAAATTAGTGAAACTTAAAAATTCCTCATGCCATTTTCCATACAGATAATATTTATTTGTATTTAATTATCAAATATGTGCACATGCAAAATGTTACAATTTTTCATTTTTCTAAAATATTGTTTCTTACAAAACTTAACAGGCATCATCCTCAACATATTAACCATAACATATAAATCCTAGAGGTTCAAATTCACACCACAAATATTTTTACAACAATTCTTTTTCTTGGCTGCCCCGGAATATAACATTTATTGAGGAAAAAATGGTAAACTAATTATCTAAAATTCCAGAAAAATCACACATGTTTCTAATGGTACAGAGATCCATAATAAAATAAGAAACCACAGTTTTTTTGTTCCAAAAAGTAATTTCCCCCAATTAAAGTTAACTTCTGAAAATGCCATGTTTTTCAACTTCACGCACAATAAGGCTTATCCAATTTTTACAGATACTTCCTAGGGTCATTTCATGCTATGATTAAAACAGTTTCTCAAACAAAAAATCACAAATAATTAAAAAACAAAAACTGTCTCAGTACAAAACATCATTTTTGCAATAAAAATTAGAAATAAAATAGTTGCCGTGGTCAAAATGACTTGATATTATTTTTAATGGTTCGAGACGGTATGAAAATGTTTGGACATGTCCAACTTATGAAAAACATAGTCCCAAAAATAAATGAAAATTCAAAATTACTCTCAGCCCAAAAATACAAAACATAACAGAATCAGTTTAATGACTCAATGAGTTTTCCCAACTCCCACACATCCCAATTTCAGCCTCAACATGACATAACTCATTAAGAAAACATAGAAACCCCCATACCTTGGATCAATCGGAAAAGAAATGAAGAGAAAAACCCCAAAAATGAGTAAAAACCACCTTTGGAACCACCTCCCATGGCCTTCTCTCACTAGAAAAACTCACAAAACCCTATCCTTCTCTCTCTAGGTGGTGTGGCTGAATAAAGGGGCTGTGGAGACTCACTTTAGCTTATATAGTGGGTCTCCTCGACCCTAAGTTTCTACAGATTTTTAGTTACTTGCAAAATGTTCTCTCCTTCTAATTTTTTACCCAAAATGTAAATATTAATCTTTTAAGTGTCACATTAATCTACTCTAATTAAATTAATCTTTCACAAATTATTTATTAACAAATCACTATTTAATTAATTTCTAGGCATTCTTCTAACTTAGAGAAATAAATAAAAAAATATGCATATTAAGCACTTCAATTTATTTTTAACCACTATAAACCCATGTATGTATCACCATCTAAATAAATGCACAAACAAAATAATTAAATATCATTATTCCATAAATAAGTCAGGCATACCATAAACTAATTAAACAACATGAAACATTATTTTCATCCTTATTTCCATTAGACATATATACTCATTTCAAGTGACCCAATCTTTAGCAAAGGCTTCTAGGTTGTATGCTAGCATCCATGAATTTGAGTGAATTCCAAAAATTGTATTGTGGTTCCCCTTATGAATGAAATGAAATAAGTTTTCTTTGTTTAAGAAAAAATGCTATAACCCTAGTTATCATTCAAACGTTAGCTATTTTTGTTAGAAATTTTATAAGGTACAAAAATCAGAATGTTACATCTTTTCTATGCATGATTGGCTCCCGAAATCAAAAATTAGTTTTGAAAACTATTTTTCTCAAAAATATTTCTACCACTTTTCCTAAAAATAAATTTTGTTAGCCACTCTATTTTTATTTTTAAACTTTGTTCCTCTAACCTTGCCACGAGTCTAGTTTCCACAACTAGCAATTCAAATAAAATATTTTGAGAGTAAAGCTTGATATATTTAATTAAATTAATAACTTACAATTTATTTATCTCACTTTTTATGTTGCCTTTTATGTAAATAGTTTTGTTTTAATGATGCATCATATACCCTTTGGCCTGCCTGTTCACCAAAAAAAAGAATTCCCTTTGGCCTTTGTAAATATGTTTTATACATTGTAGAAAACCTATGATTATAATATCCCTGAATGAATAAAAAAAAAATAATCATGCATCTTATTACATTGTGATAAATAAAAAGCATTAAAGCAATGTATAATTTGATATTTTACATTATCAAAATAATTTTGGTATCACGTCTCATATTTTTGCATGACTATTGAATAAAAATAAATTTTATTACATTTAGAGAAAATTATTTTGTGAAAAATCCATCAAAATATAGTCTTAATTTTATCTTACATGAATTGTTTTTAATTTAAATCATTAAAAGAAAGTCTTTTTTAGGTTAAATTGTCAATTTATATGTATGATTTATTTTACAAAAATGATCAAACCTTTTTCCTAGAGTTAACTATAGTTGGCTTTGTTCGCGGTCGTTTGAATGGTGTGGAAAGCTAGAAATGAAATTATATTTAAATACATTGAATTTCACAAGCAGAATTTGATGCAAGGAATACTTTTTAATGCATGGTGCTGGCTAAAATCAACAGATGAAATATTTTTCTATTCATTTGCTCAGTTGAGCCTTAATCCTGGTGCTTGTATTTTGGGATTATAGAATTGGCATGGGGTGATTTTTGGGTTCTTTAGTGGTGGAGGTAGGTGCAGTGTACTATAATAGGTGGGTGCACTTGTGAAGACACAATCATTTTTTGGGTCTCTGTATGTTTCAGGGGTGGTGCATTTTGTTTAGAATTTCTTTGGCCTTGTATAGTTATGTTTACGTTGCTACAGGTTATGGCATCTTTTCTATACCCTGTACAAGCAACAGGGTAGCCTGTTAGATATACAGGGGTGAGCTTTGTAACTTTAAATGTGGATGAACTTTGGACACTTCTGGTACCAACTTGTTTTTACATATTCATATATAAATTGACATGTTTATTGCTGAGCAAAAAAAATAGTTGGCTTTGTTCGCCATTTTTTTGGAAAGGTTTAATTTTTTTTATAAAAGAAGTTATCATTCTTTTAGTATATCACATGACTTCCATTTTACCAAAACTAATTTATTAGTATTTATCAATCATAAAAAAATAAATGTAAAAAATAAAAACAGATGAATGGTTGCATAGCACTTCCTTTACATATCTTAATTCGTGCAAGATATTTCAAAAAAAAAAAAAATCCATGCTGCATCTTCACATAAAAGGTGACATTTTGTAAATAATTTTAAAAAATATTTGTCACAGATTGACTGAACACTATCCCTTACATCTAAGGGTTTTTTGCTACATCAAACAGTCTTATGTCTTCCTGTGGTTCATCTTTGTTTGAATACTTCTCCACTAGTAAAGGGAGTACCTGCAAAAGACACAATGACGTTCAAGTAAGGATTTGACTCAGAGCCATGAACTCAACAATGAAGGCGTATTCAAATGAATAGTAGTTTTTATTTGGTGGTTCTTCCCTTTTATACTAATCTTGTTGGGTCTTGGACCTTTGGGTCTTAGTGCATTGATTATCATCTAGGTAATATGTTCCATATACAGGTTTAGGTGCTCTAACCCAGTGATTATTGTTAATTGGGATTAATGGTTCTTCACAATTAGGTACTCAATGTCCTGGTCGAATACTCTATTGGTCCAGTACTATGTACTAGGAGTTATCTTTCCTTCATGTGGGGTCCAGGTAGGTACTTTATGTACTAGGAGTTATCTTTCCTTCATGATTGGAGACGCCACTTCAAGGAGAAGATGAGTCAAGAAGAAGCTCACCACCACAGGAAGATATGGATAAGAGCTTGAAGGTAGGAGAAGATGAGAGGAGGGAGAGGGAGAGAAGGAGCACGAAATTTTGTGCCTCAAAAGAGATCTGAACTTTGAAATATAATTCTCAAATGATCAAATTTGAAAAAATACACACACATGACCTCTATTTATAGCCTAATTGTCACACAAAATTGGAGGGAAATTTGAATTTCTATTCAAATTTTACTTGAATTTGAAATTGAATTTGTGGAGCCAAACTTTCACTAATTATGATTAGTGAAATTTAGGTATGGTTCAGCCCACTAATCCAAGATCAAGTCCAAGCTTCTCCACTAAGTGTGCTTAGGTGTCATGAGGCATGTAAAGCATGAAGGACATGCACAAAGTGTGACTATATGATGTGACAATGGGGTGTAGTAAGCAAATGCTCACCTCCCCCTCTAAAATTTAATTGGATTGGGCTTCTCCCAATTCAATTAAATTTATTTCCCAACACACATCAAATATTCACTTGATGCATGTGAAATTACAAAACTACCCCTAATACAAAAAACTAGTATAGGTGCCCTAAAATACAAGGGCTGAAAAATCATACATTTGTAGGGTACCCTACCTACATTATGGAGCCCTAAATACAAGGCCCAAAAATAATGAAACATTAATCTAATATGTACAAAGATAAGTGGGCTCATACTTAGCCCATGGGCCCGAAATCTACCCTAAAGCTCATGAAAACCCTAAGGCCTTCTCTTGTATCTCTGGCCCAATCTTCTTGTTGTCTTCTATCCAATGCCCTTGGGGGGCAGGATTGCATCAGTATGTCTACTTAGCAGCAAGGTGTATTTAATGTTATTCTATAAAAGACTTGTTAATGTTGACATGTAGTAAATGTTACATTACAAAATGTTTTGCAGGCCAAATTTGATATCCCAGAAGTCCCTAATGCCTAGAAGAAGGTGATGTCCATGGTGGGTTGTAGATGGAGGCAATTTAAGTCTACACTGGCCACTAAATTTGTCTATGCTGACACTGAGGGTCAACTCCAGCAACAAGATCCTTCTGTAAAATATGGTCTCGATCAACAAACTTGGGAAGAATTTGCTGCAAGCCGCAAGACCGCAAATTGGCAGGTTAGATGTCCATGTGGTTCACTTAGAATTTTAATTAAAATATATTCAGAATTAGAATTTAGTGCATTCAAATATTATGTTGCATACGATAGAAAATTAAGAAAAAGGCAAAAGATAGTCAAAAATACAATGATTGTCCCCACATACTATCTCGGGGGGGTTATGAATTGCTTGAAAAAATCTTTTAGACAAGAAAAGGAAGAAAAGACAACAGAAGGCAATGATGACTGAGAATCCACAATTGATTGAGGACCCTCTATCTCCCATTGAAAGGCATGTTAAATGGATCTTAGCCCGCACTAAGTGATATGGCCAGATGACATCTCCGGCGGCCCAAGAAATATCTCATAGAATTGTCAGTTCATGCTCAACATATAATTTCATGAATCTTTTATTGTTAATATCCTTACTAATCATTTGTTGTTTATGTATGTTATGGTTGGTATAGAACTGTTTACAGGGACAAACCACGCAAGGTACCTTTGTTCCCCATGGTCGTGATGACATACTAACTACTACAATTGGAAGACCGGAGCACCCAGGTCGTGTTCGTGCAACAGGGTCCGGTATGACAATAAGTCATTATTATGGAAGGGCATCACATGGCTCTAGCAGTTCCTCAACCTCCATCACCCAACAACAACTAGCTGACATTATTGGAAATCTTAAGGAATAATGGATGAATGAGATGGAACAAGAAACCAACTTAAGGCTAGACAAAATGAAGCAACAATTGAAAGCGGAGCTCAAAATAGAGTTATCCCAAAAGGGGTCGCAGATGTCACCACCGGTTGGGCCAAATATACAGTTATTAGGTGCACGGGTGAGCACTAAGGGGAGCAATGCTGAAATTGCTGTGAATCCATCTGGGGAAGAACATGTTGGACATATGCTGCCGACTATGGGCTTGTATGTGCAACGTCAAAATTGTACACACCTGGTGGCTTTGGGAAAAGTATATCAAGGGGGATGTACGATACACGGTGTGGCTTATGCAGATGATGTGGTAAGGGTAAGTGTTGAAAAAATTGTTGACGCAAAATCTCAAGTCCCGTTTCCAACTTCAAAAATCCAGTATGTCTGGCAGGCCCTTGACACATTCATTGCATGGCCCACAAATCTTGTGAAAATTGTATCAAATGAGGTAATTTTTATTTTGTTTAACATGTGTTAAGACAGTCGTACATCGACATTATTTACAAAATTATATTAATTTAATTCTTATTTTCATTAACCATATAGGATTCAACTATTAATCCAAAAAAGGAATCTATAGATGATCCAATGTGTCAGCTAATTAGGTCCATGTATGAATTTACGAGAAGCCTGTTGAGTTATTATGGGATGGGAAAAAATTTGGCCTTCCAAATGTAGATGCATCCTTTTTCTTGACATTTTCTGATGTAAATGAAATAATATATGGTGACAAATGTTTGAACATAGCTATACTACAATTGTGGATGATGTAAGTAAATTTCATATCATTAAGTAATTTGAAATATGTCTTTTCATATACATCACTACTTATTGTTATTTGAAATGTTCAAAATAGGTTTATGGATAAGTGGAGTTCAAGCTTAGGTCATGCTACAGTGTATGGATTCCTTGAGCCTCAGTCCATACACAATGCAAAGGATAGACGTGTTGAATGTCAACAATACATTCAAACATGGGTGAGGGAATCCCAATGAGAGGTTTACCTAGGAGCCTACATGAATCAGTAAGTAAAATTTATGCAAATGGTTGTACGAGAAATATGTGCACAATACGAACCTAATTTTTGTCGAATGCAGGGCCCATTGGTAGCTAGTTGTTCTATGTCCTATGAATGTCGTTGTTGTCTGGTTTTGTTCATTGCGTAAAATGCTAGATATTCATATCAAAGCTGCAATTAACAATTTAAGTTTTATATTATAAGTCATTTAATGTACTGTAAAGTTGGGGTGTTAAATAATTGATGTTTTTTGCTAACCAGTGCAATGAAGACTTTAAAAACTATCGTGGATGGTAAAACTGATCAATCTACACCTCAATGGATTGAAGTAAAGGTTAGTCATTTAATGCATCCTTATTTTAGACTAGTGACTCTTGGTGACTGTTTTCAAGAGAAGGTCTTCTTGGTTAAACACTGGACTCAAAAGACTAATCGCTTTTGGGTTCATTGCAAGAAGTGGATTTGCTTCTTGGTTGATCACTGGACTCAAAAGACTAACCGCTTTTGAGTTCATTGCAAAAAGTGGGTATAACTTCTTGGTTGTTATCACTGGACTCAAAAGACTAACCGCTTTTGGGTTCATTGCAAGAAGTGAGTATAACTTCTTGGTTGTAATCACTGAACACAAAGGAGGGGATTCCTTTGTGGTTCATTGCTTGTAAATGATTTTCCAAGGATAGTGGAAATCTCAAGTGGGTTGTTTGGGGACTGGATGTAGGCACGGGTTGTGGACGAACCAGGATAAATCCGGTTTTGCATTCTCTCTTCCCTTATCTCTTTTACTTTATGTTGTCTTTACATTTCCTGATGGAAGCTTGCTTGTGGGGCTTCTATGGAGGCTGGATCTTTGAGCTTCAATGAGGTCCTTTAATGGTGATTTTCCACCATGGAGATGCAGCGGAAGACAAAGGAGAAGAGGTGAGAGGAGGCGCCATTCACTAGGGAATAAGCCATGGAAAAAGGAGCTTCACCACCAAGATGAGCCTTGGATAAGAAGCTTGGAGAGGATGCTTCAATGGAGGAAAAGAAAGAGGGAGAGAAAGAGAGAGGGGGAGCACGAAATTGAAGGAAGATAAAAAGGAGCGAAGTTGAACTTTGAGTTGTGTCTCACAAGACTCTTATTCATCAAAGTTACCACAAGTGTTACACATGCTTCTATTTATAGACTAGGTAGCTTCCTTGAGAAGCTTTCTTGAGAAAACTTCCTTGAGAAGCTTCTTTGAGAAAACTTCCTTGGGAAGCTAGAGCTTAGCTACACACGCCCCTCTCATAACTAAGCTCACCTCCTTGAGAAGCTTCCTGAAAAAGATTCCTAAAGAAGCTAGAGCTTAGCTACACATACCTCTCTAATAGCTAAGCTCACCTCCTTGAGATGAGAAGCTAGAGCTTAGCTACACACCCCCTATAATAGCTAAGCTCACCCCCATGACAAAATACATGCAAATACAAAAAAAAAATCCCTACTACAAAGACTACTCAAAATACCTTAAAATACAAGGCTAAAACCCTATACTACTAGAATGGCCAAAATACAAGGCCCAAACGAAGGAAAAACCTATTCTAATATTTACAAAGATAAGCGGGCTTAAAATCTACCCTAAGGCTAATGAGAACCCTTGGATATTTGGCCCAATCTACTTGGAGTCTTCTATCCAATGCCCTTGCAGGGTAGGATTGCATCATTCCCTCCACCTTGGAAAGCATTTGACCTCAAATCCTGAGGTTCTTCATACTCTAGGCTCCTTCCATCGACACCTATAAAAAGAACAAAAACATATGTATTAGTAGTGTTTGGTATGTTGAAGTAAAGTAAGGTCTGAAAACCCATTTCCTGGGCATCTTCCCATGAAGGAACATGGTTCCTCACCAACGCAATGAGTGGTGCTACAAGTATAGAAAAATATGGGACAAAACTTTTGTAAAAGTTTGTTAAGCCATGGAAGCCCCAAATTTTTCTTATACTTGGTGGAGTGGGCCACTCGGGAATGACCTTTATTCTCTTAGGTTTCATGGGAACCCCTTGATCACTATTTGAAAAATTAAGAAAAGTAACACAATAAAACATACCTTTTTCTGTATTTTCATATTGATTATTCCTACCAAAAAGTATGACAAACCTAAGGTGTCCCATATAAGTACCTAAGTTTGTATTGAAACTAAAAATAAGAACAAACCTACCTAATGGGTCCCTATGTACACACACCATGAAGATGTTAGGTGTACGAATGATTTTACAAAAGAGGGTTGCACCACTCAAAACATTCATCATACCACCTATTTTAGGGACTTGGTGCCTAATAATACCTATTTTGGGACCAATAAAGCACAAGGATTTAAGCTCTTGCAAACCAAACCCTCATCCAACAACTTCTTTACTTGAGGAATAAACTCAAGCCCAAGAGGTGTGGCAATGCTAGCAAGTGTCTCTTTACAAAAGAGAAAATGTGGAGGTTGTCTAAGAGGAAAAGTTTCTTTAATGTTTGTCTTTATTATAAAATGAGTTTGCTTCTTAGCTAAACTCTTGGAGGAGACACTTACCTCCTTACACTTCTCTTTAACCACTAATGGTTGTCCTTCTTCTTGGGGGTAGATTTCTTCACTAGATTCTTCCCCTTTTGCTTCTTCACTTTCACTAGAGGAAGGTGAAGTAGTAGTCTCATCTTGGCTACTATAAATGTCTTGGTCCCTCATAATCATGGTTTTTGTGGTAGGGCATTGAGAAGTAATGTGTCCTCTTCCAAGACATTTAAAGCACTTTATAGAGCTAGTTTTCTCTTGCATACTAGCCTTAGGGGCTTGCTTTTCTATTGTCTTCCCCTTATCATCTTTGGGCTTAGAAGGTGTCACCCCTAAGATGCCTCGACCTTGGTCTTTCTTTGGATAAGAGTGAGAGCCATTAGATTTTTCTATAGACTTCTTTTTAAATTGTTGCTCTACCCTTATTTCCAAAACTAAGTTAGCCTCTACATTGTCCTTCCCATGGAAGTATGGGAGGTTAATGTTAGCCTCTTGAGGCTTTCTTTCCTTTTCTCTTCTATGGGAGTGAGGTCTACGATGTGACCTATGCCTTCGTTCGTAATAGTCACGAAGTTCTTCACTTAGGCTCTTGCAAGAGTTATGACTACTATAGGAGGCATGTTTTTCTCTTTTCATTTCTTTCATTATTTTTCTTCTTTCTTCCTCTCTTATTTTCTTTCTTTCTTCTTGACTTATTTCTTCCACTATTTTTTTTCCTTTTTCTTTTCTCTCTTGTTTTTCTTTCTATAACTTGAGGGAACTCAACTCATCTGAGATTCTAGATAAAGGGTCTTTATGACTAATACCCTCGTTATTAACACTAGATGAATGATGACTCATGTTGGCTCCAAAGTTGTGGTTCTTTCTTGTTGGAGGTTTGAAAACAAAAGGTAAAAGAAACTATGGTTGTAACTAGACAAAATAAACACTAAAAGAGGTGTGAAAGATAAGGGAAAAAACTAATTGGTAAAAGGAAAGCTATCTAGGCGGTTTGACAATGGAAGGTAAAGGAAATAAGCTATAAAAGTAAGCAAGAAATGTAAACTAGGCAAATCCTAAGAGTGTTTGGATGACCACATTCAAGGTTCCTAACAAAACACTCACTATCCTAAGGAAAAATTGCCTAAAATTATTACACACAAATGGAAGTTTGGTAACCTATTGGAGGCTCCCAACACACTTCCAATGAAAGGCCTTTTTGTTACAAAACTTGAATGCAATGAAGGTAAGTAAATTGCAAATTACAAAATTACAAAACGGTCCTCAATTTTGGTGGTTGTTCTTTCTTTGGTGATTCACTCAATTTGGAGTGCTTCTTAGTCCAATAGCTCTTAAGGTGGTTGGCCCCTTTCTTCTTGACTCAAATTCTTCAAGGGATGGCACCAATCCTCCTTCCAATTCCCTATATGGCAACCCACAAACAAGGAAACAAAGAGACAAGCAATAACCAAAGACCAAAAAAATGAAATGAAAGGTAAACCAATGGAGTTTTAACAAGACAATTTTTCAAGGATTACTCAACAATTAAAGCAATGACTCAAAGAGAAACTTAGAATGGCTCTAGAGTAAAGTAAAAATACTATAAAAAAAAAGACTCAACAAACCTCTAGCTTTGGAACTTGTTTTCACAGTAATTTTTAAATGAAATTTCAGAACTAAGATTGATATAACATAGGCACCAATTATAGAATAAATTTTGAACCAAAAGAACAAGCACACTTCCCTTTCACTTTTTTTTCCTGGATACTGATTTTTCTGCCAACTTGTGTGATTTTTAGTATTTTTTAATTTTATCCAAATCACTTGTTTCTTTTTGTATAATTTTTTTCCAGATGCTTAGAAAATTCAGTAAAAATTTCAGCTCAAAATTCGAAGTAACCAATTCTGAGTAATATTTACAAGCTTGTATGTCCAAGCTGTCAGCACCAGCGATTTTTTTTAAGCATGGTATATTGATTGCCTTGGGCTTACTTTCAACCTTCCTATGTATGTTGAACTAACTAGGATTTCTTACCCAAGTTTTAGGAGTTCAATATTCACTTAGGATCAACATTTCAGCCAGCAATTCAATCACCAAAACTCAAATTCACAATAGACACAATCATAAGGAAACCTAAAAGTTCAAGTAAAGGTTCACAATCAAAGACTCTCTAAGAATTTTGCATGAACATGTTAAGGACTAATTAACATGAAAGATTTGACTCAAATCAAATAATAGGCTAAAATAATTTCATACACTCATGAGCAAATGAGTTAGACAAAGAAACAAGAAAATAAAATTCAGCACAACATAAGAAATCTTTTGTGACAAGTTTCATGACTAGACACGACTTCTATGACAAAACTACAATAGGTGAACAAGTCACTCTAGATTTTTGAGGTTTTCCTCTACTTTAATATTTTTGTAAGAGTTTTATGGTTTAGGTATCAGCCACAAAAAATAACAAGACAAAACTCAAAGGAACCTAAACTCATCAAAATTCATGGTTCAAGAACAAGAACAAGAAATTTGAACCATAGAAAATCAAATCTAGTTTCTATAGCAAGTTTAATCATTGGAAACTCTAAAGAATCATGTTAAAAACATTTAGCACAAGACATGTGAGGAGATGCATGGAGAAAAATGAAGAAACAACAATAGAAGAGAAGGTAAAGCAAAAAATATATGGAGGTTTAAGGAGCACCTACTTGAAGCTTTTGTGCTCTGATACCACTTGATGGAAGCTTGCTTCTGGGGCTAGCTGGATCTTTGAGCTTCAATGAGGTCCTTTAATGGTGATTTTCTACCATGGAGATGCAGCGGAAGACAAAGGAGAAGAGGTGAGAGGAGGCGCCATCCACTAGGGAATAAGCCATGGAAGAAGGAGCTTCACCACCAAGAAGAGCCTTGGATAAGAAGTTTGGAGAGGATGCTTCAATGGAGGAAAAGAAAGAGAGAGGGGGAGCACAAAATTGAAGGAAAAAAAAGGGGGAGAAGTTGAACTTTGAGTTGTGTCTCACAAGACTCTCATTCATCAAAGTTACCACAAGTGTTACACATGCTTCTATTTATAGACTAGGTAGCTTCCTTGAGAAGCTTCTTTGAGAAAACTTCCTTGGGAAGCTAGAGCTTAGCTACACACCCCTCTCATAACTAAGCTCACCTCCTTGAGAAGCTTCCTTAAGAAGATTCCTAAAAAATCTAGAGCTTAGCTACACATACATCTCTAATAGCTAAGCTCACCTCCTTGAGATGAGAAGCTAGAGCTTAGCTACTCACCCCCATGACAAAATACATGAAAATACCAAAAAAACCCCTACTACAAAGACTACTCAAAATGCCTTAAAATACAAGGCTAAAACCCTATGCTACTAGAATTGCCAAAATACAAGGCCCAAACGAAGGAAAAACCTATTCTAATATTTACAAAGATAAGCGGGCTCATACTTAGCCCATGGGCTCAAAATCTACCCTAAGGCTAATGAGAACCCTAGGGCCTTCCCTTGGATCTTTGGCCCAATCTACTTGGAGTCTTCTATCCAATGCCCTTGCGGGGTAGGATTGCATCATTTCCGCAAGTTATTTTCCTTCATTTATTATTTCAGTAACTTGTTAACAAAGAAATAATTGAATCTAGGGAATAATTAAGAAAGGGAAAATTTAAATTATGAATAGTCAATGAAATCTTAATTCAACCCCCCCCTTCTTCTTAATATTTCTAAGGCCACTTGTCCAACACCATTGTTCAGGTTAATGATCTCAAGAATGTTGTTGGCCCTCTGAAGTGGGAGCTTAGATAGGCTACCAAACAGACCCTCCAGCTGCTTCAGGATAACTTTCTCGAGTTTGTAGCCAAATAGGTACTTCATGCCCTCTTAATATCAATTTAAGGTTTCATTTTTTTTTTAAAACAAGAACTCACGCATTGTTGCTCAACCAACTGAGCTGACCCAGACACATTTTGGTTGTAATCCTTACGATAATCCAGAAATTGCAAATAAATGTGGCCAGTATTCCAGCCTTTGCATCAGCACCAAGGCCTATTTTTTTAAATTAAGGTTTTAAATTGTGGTTAATCAAGGTTTTAAATTGCGGTCAACATATGTTCTTACAATGCTTAATGTTGTAGAAAATTGCAAACAAATGTGATTAATGACACCATAATTGTGATTGTGCAATGACTCCAAGAAAGTTGATGTTGTGGTTGTTACCAAAACTGTGGTCACATACTTTTTTATCTTAAGCCATGGTCAGTGATCACAATCCTTGAGATGGCAGGAAGCTGCTAATAAATGTGGCTAATGCAGCCTTGGCATCAACACTATCCCCCATTTTGTCACGTTGCAGACACACATGCAACCATATTCACATAGAGTAAACAAAATGTTGATGATGTTGCCCAAATTATTTTGCTGGTGTAGGTGTTTATCAATGTGCCTTGGTGGTACTTGGCAGTGAATAGGATGATAAGCCCTTTTGTTACTCAGGGAACCAAAAGCAATTTTGTGTTTGTTGGACCTTCCAAATCAGCTGAGACCCTTTTGAGGTGAACACTCAATTTTTTTCTTGTTTCTTGTTATTTCAATTTCCCTTGTGTCGTGTCGTAATGAGTGGCATGTGATTATTTAGCCGACCTCACTTACGGTGATAACACTTTCTTGTTGTGTCATACTAAGTAGCTTGATTTTCTTTATGGATATTTCATATACATTGCTGCAGAGCAACTGTACGACGGTCTGCAAGTGCACCAGATCGCGCAAGTAGTATAAAATGGTAAGAATCGAGTATCGAACTCTCAGGGAACTTGTTTTACTTGGTAAAGTTGTGGTTCAGTAAATAAGCGTCTTGTTGTAAAAGGTTTGTGTGTAGTATGGACACGTGTGTAAACTAACTAATCAAAGGTAAATAAAAAGGTGAACAGTGGTGGGTGTGAAGGCAGATGGTCAATGTGTTGGTCTTCCTACTGGGCGACTGATGCTACTAAAGATGTTCTCTACCTAACAACATTCTTGTGTTCTATGTTGTCTCCTGGATTGCTAAACCCTAATGTCTCGTGCATGTTTAGCCTAATCCTAATCAAGTGTTGTCCTCAGGTCCCTCTTGTTGGACTAAACTTGACCAGAACTGCATTAAGACATACATACCAACAACTAGGTTACCGTACCCTGATCCCTCATGAAAATATGATAAACTAGCCCCGTCGTATCAAGTTCTAAGGATCAAACCATTTCCCAATGTTGAATGACCCTAACTAAGCATGCATCTACGTGATCAAGGCAAAAGCATACTAAAATGAAGTACTGATAGCATAGAGAACACATGAAATATCGTTAGATAGATATAAGAGTATTTACATCAAGTACCCCGTAGGAAGAACCAATTGAGGATTTAGCTCTCCATAGCTGGGAAGCTTCTCTTACAAAGATGAAAAAGAGAAAATGAAAGATTAGGAAGTACAAGTGGTGAGGATGTCTCTGTCACCTCTAGAAACCTCACAATCACTCTCATCCAATACTCTGCAAGATAACTTCCTCTTCAATCTCTGTTGTCCCTCAGGATCTTCACACTAGAAGTTCTCTCCGCCACTCAGCCACTCAGATGAATGCTTCCAAGAACAGAGAAAATGCCAAAAATTGAGAACTCCCTTCCATTTTTTATTTCTGGCTTTAAATAGTGTTGTTGATTTTCGATCGTTAGCTCAACCACATTCTGGTTCGCTCAGCCGAATTAAGTGACATTTGGCTTAGCGCGCCTCTTCTTCGCTCAACCTGGAGGTGCAAGCGGTGCGCTTAGCGAGTTTGACTCTCGCTCAGCGCACCTGTATAGGTCATCTTCTTCCAGGTTCTTCTATGCGCTCAGCCTATCATGCTGCGCTCAACGGATCATGCGCTCAACCAGAGGAGGATGGCTTAGGGAACTGCAAAAATCAAACTTCATCAAACTTGCTTATTTTACCTGAAATTGAAAAGGAAAGGTTTTTAAATACTCAAAAGTGGGATACTAAGTACTTATTACCTAAATTTACAAAAAGTACTTACAATACTTCAAAAAGAACTATAAATGGAAGGAGTCGAATACAATTTACACAGTTTTTTTATACAAAAGTTAGTCGTATTAACCGACTAACAGCAACTTCTGGTCAAGTATAGGGGACTAAGCAAAGATGGGGAGTTCGGAATTTCCAATGTTGTTACATAAATTACAGCGAGGCCAGCAGCAAAACATACCGTAGAGTTTCTAGTTACTGAGGTGGGTTTGGTCTTTTCCTTTGTTTTTTTTTTTTTCAAAATTCATTGATCTCGATTGAGGTAGAATTCAACGAATTCAGCATAGAATCGACTTTACAGCCAAAAATAATCTTCTCAATGTGGGACCAACCACATGAACATGTTTGAGTTCATCAAGTTCGAATTATAGCTAATAGGATTTTAGGTAACTATTCACATGTTTGGTTTAACTTTGAGAAATTACACGTTGGTCCAAAATCTATCAAGTTGAAGAAACTTTAGATAACTTTATGTTGTATAAGCTTTTTTGTATTGAGTTTACTGCTAACTTGCTTTTAGAGTTAAAACATTAAACATTTGACATAAATTACTTCAGTTGAATATCAATTTCATTCGGAATTAAGTTTACAAAGCTCACCCAAATACACAAAACTTAACTAAAATCATGTTAGCTGGTGTTTTGACATTATTTTGGATGATCAATTATGAACCGAAACATCCACCAAGTGTACTTTTTGTTTTGATTGGGGTTCGGTTTGATTATAAGTTGTTTTGTACACAACATGAGCTAATTTGAAGAAACACCAAGCCTTAAAATTGCTTTAAATTATATTTGAGCTAGAAATTCCTGGTGTTTTGAATGTCAATATTATTATATAGTCATTCCTTGATTCTAGTCCAGTGCTTGTTGACTTTTCTTGGTTATTTATTTCATTCCTAACCATGTGCTGCCATGGTTGGTAGGATCTTTAACTCAAAGAAATATGCAGTTGGCAGGTTCTATGTCTCTTCAAACCTCCTTGCCTTTTTAAAGAAATCATATCTCCGAGAATTATATTTGTGTGTAATCTACATTTGACAAGTTCTTAATCTGCTTCAGCTCCCGCAACAGATTATGCTCTTGTCACACTCTTTTGTGGATTTTCACGACACAACTACAATTGGCCAAAAATAACAGGGTCATCACTCACGGTATTAATTCATTTGTATCATGTAATTTTTCACACCACTCCATTTGTAGGTTAAAAAGATACCTTTAATACACTGAAACAAACGTCTTTTCTTATGATACCAAATACTAGCAGGCAAAGACACATGCATGGAGCGTCATATGATGCACAACATTACTTTTCGTTTTTAAGTCGAAAAAAAAATAATTCTCCTTTCTATATTAATTCTTGATTTGATTGTGAGTTGTTGGTTTCTATGTGACTGTGTTAGGCCAATATTTGGTGTTATTTAATAGGGACATTAGAAATGATGTGTATGCGCTGCCTGAATATACAACCCATTTGTGGCTACATCTCCATTTGCAGCTACGGTTCCCTCCTCTCCGGTAACTATATCTTTACTACGTTCTCTTTATTTGTCCCTAGCCTATGTGAATGAATGTCACTGTCCTTATTGTAAATATTTGACACAGAGACAAGTGCCAGAACCACTTTCCCCAACCTCGTCATCTTCTGAATTGCCCGGTTAACTGGTTTCCGCTGTCTCTTCAACTCCGTTGGACGTATCTTTTTCACTCACCGTGTTGCCAATATCAAAACTCAGGTCTTCTTTTCTTTTCCCTGCCTTAAATAAAATGTGAAGAGGAGTTTTCGTATGTCAATAATTGGTTGTTGAATGTCTGCACATAACGAATTTGTTTGCTTCCAGGAAATTGCCGACCTTTCTGTTGAACCATGTGATGGTGAATTCGTTATTGTAGTTGTTTTTGAGATAAAGAACACAGAGGTACTAGTACTACTGTCGGACAATTACTACTTGTGAACCTATTTTTTAAGATTTAACTAATCAATTGGACTTTATTTTCTTTCAATGGATTCAGATTCCAGCATTTATTGAAAAGGAGAGTGGTCGAGCCCGACAAGTGCACCGGATCGCGTAAGAAGTATAAAACGGTAAGAATCGAGTATCGAACTCTCGAGGAACTTGTGTTACTTTATAAAGCTATATTCAATGAATAGGTGTCTAGTATGAAAAGATATGTGTGGACTATGAACAGGTATGTAAAATAACTATTAAAAAGGAAAATCACATGAGTAATGATGTGTAAAGACAAGTAGACAACGTGTTGGTCTTCCTATTAGGTGCCTGATGTTATAAGGATATTCTCTACTTAACAATGCTCATGTGTTCTATGGTGTCTCCTGAAATGCTAAACCCTGATCCCTCGTGATAGTCTAGCCTAATCCTGATCAAGCATCATCCTCAGATCCCTCTTGTTGGACTAAACTCAACCAGAACTGCATTAAGACAAACATACAAACAACTAGGTTACCGTACCCCGATCCCTCGTGATAATACAATAAACTAGCCCTGTCCTATCAAGTTCTAAGAATCAAACCAGTTTCCACTATTGAATGATCCTAACAAAGCATCCATCTACGTGATCAAGGCAAAAGCACACTGAAATAACGTACTGATAGCACAGAGAACACATAAAACATCATTAAATAGATATAACGGTATTTACATCAAGTACCTACAAGGAAGAAACAACAGAGGATTTAGCTCTCCATATCTGGGAAGCTTCCTTTACAACTGTTGGCTTCCGGCAAGTGCACCGGATCGCACAAGTAGTATAAAACGGTAAGAACTGAGTATCGAACTCTCAGGAAACTTGTGTTACTTGGTAAAGCTATTTCAGTGAATAGATGTCTAGTGTGAAAAGAGATATGTTTACTATGAACAGGTGTGTAACCTAACTATTAAAGGAAAAATCACGTGAGTAATGATGTGTAAAGACAAATAGACGACACGTTGGTCTTCCTAATAGGTGCCTGATGTTAAAAGGATATTCTTTACTTAACAATGCTTATGCATTCTATGGTGTCTCCTGAAATGCTAAACCCCGATTCCTCATGATAGTCTAGCCTAATCCTGATCATGCATCATTCGCATATTCCTCTTATTGGACTAAACTCGACCAGAATCGCATTAAGACAAACATACAACAACTAGATTACCGTACCCCGATCCTTCATGATAATATGATAAACTAGCCCAATCCTATCAAGTTCTAAGAATCAGACCAGTTTCCACTGTTGAATTATCCTAAAAACACATGCGTCTACGTGATCAAGGCAAAATCATGGTAGAATGAAGTTCTGATAGCACAGTGAACACACAAAACATCATTAAATAGATAAAAAGATATTTACATCAAGTACCTACAAGGAAGATCCAACAGAGGATTTAGCTTTCCATAATTGGGAAGCTTCCTTTACAACAAAGAGAAGAGAAAGATGAAAGATTGAATAAATACAAGTAGTGGGGATGTCTCCTCCACCTCTAGGACCTCACAATTACTCACAAACTCATCTCAAGCTCTCAGGATGGCTTCCTCTTCAAGCTCTGGTCTCTGCAGATCTTCACACAACAAAATCTCTCAAACTCTCTGGAACTTGGACCTTTCTCTCTCTAGAACTCTCTAGACATGCAGAAGATTCAAGAAAAGGCCATACTCCCTTATCTCTCTAGAAAACCCTCACATGTAGAAGCTCCTTCAGAAAAATGGCCAAACTCCCCTTCCAAAATCTGATTTCAGGCTTAAATAGGTGGCTTTGTTCGTGCTTGTGCGCTTAGCGCAATTCTGAACTGCTTAGCGCGCATTAGTGAATTTCGGCTTAGCGTAGGCTTTTCTTGCTCAATGAATGGACTGGAGCGGTGTGCTTAGCGAGATGGCCCTTTGCTCAGCGAACATGCACATCTCATCCTTCTTCCAGATTCTTCCTCGCGCCCAGCCGAGGAGTGTTGCGCTCAGCGGATGGCTCGCTAAGCTGACAGGTTGGCTTAGCAAGAGGGTGAAAATCAACACTATACAAACTCGCTTAATTAACCTGAAAGTGAGAGAAAATGATTATTAAACACACAAAATGGAAGTACTAAGTATTTATTACCTATCTTTACCCAAAAGTAATTACAACACTACAAAATAGCCATAAATTGGAGGAGTTTGATACAATTTACACAGGTTTTATACACAAAAGTTAGTCGTATTCATCGATTAACAACTCCCCCAAATTTACAGTTTTGCTTGTCCTCAAGCAAATAAAGAACAGTTCACTGGTCCCCAAGTGACAATAACATGCAGTGATTATGTACAAAGGTGTATGCAGCAAAAGTCACTGATTGCATGACACAAGAATGAAGCAAAATGCTCTCATCGGTTGTCTTTCACAAAATATGCAGTTATTCAAAGAGAAGAATAAAATGTAACCTGTACAATTAGATGAAGTTAGGCATAAGACAAATGTTAAGGAAAGTAGCTTAAACCACATTCTCACGGCTACTGTTTCACTCAAGCACAAGTGTTTAAGTTATTCATTAATAACAACTAGCAAGAGGTCCAATCTTTGAACTTCATCTCATGCCATAAAGTAAAAAATGTATAAACAGAATCAGAAGGACTTTCCCAGGCATGTAGTGAGGCTTGGCTACAAAAATTCATTGGTTTTTCTAGAACCTCACAATCACTCACAGACTCATCTCATGCTCTCCAGATGGCTTCCTCTTCAAGCTCAGTTCTCTGCCAGTCTTCGGACAACAAAAGCTCTCAAAACTCTCTGGAACTTGGACCTTTCTCTCTCTAGAAATCTCTAAAAACACAGAAGCTCAAGGAAAAGCCCAAACTCCCTCTCCATTTCTGATTTCAGGCTTAAATAGGTGGCCTTGTTGGTGCTTGCGCGCTTAGCGTAACTCTAGCTCGCTTAGTGCGCATAAGTGAATTTTGGCTTAGCTCTCACCTTCTCACTTAGCAGATGCATGCAAGTGGTGTGCTTAGCAGGATGAGCCCTCGCTTAGCGGGTGTGTCTAGCTCATCCTTCTTCCAAATTCTTCCTCGCGCTCAGCCGCAAGAGTGGTGCACTCAGCGGATGGCTTGCTAAGCCGGCAGATTGGCTTAGCGAGCAGATCAAAATCAGCACTTCACAAACTTGCCTAATTAACCTGAAATTGAAAGGAAATGATTATTAAATATACAAAATGGGAGTACTAAGTACTTATTACCTATATTTAACAAAAAGTAATTACAACACTACAAAATAACCATAAATGGGAGGAGTTAGATACAATTTGCACAGATTTCTTACACAAAAGTTAGTCGTATTCATCGACTAACTGAGAGCGAATATCATTTTTTAGCTGTGAGTTGTTAATTAATTTGCTTATATATGCTTTTGTTCCTGTGATAAATGTAATGTAATATCCAATTTGACACCTGCTTCAAGAGTTCCAAATATGATTTGATAATATTATTTTTTGTCCCTAATAGGTTGTCCCTAAAACAATAGATGGGAAGCCCTTTATCAATCTAGCAGTATGTTATTCAAATGTTATTTTTAGCATTTATCTTTTTTTTTTTAGTTTAGTAACTTTTGTTTTTGCTAGATTTATTCGTAACGTGTGTATGGTGTTAATTGTTAAATGCAGGTTCTCTGTGCTTCTTACATTGATGAGGAATTCTTTAAATTTAGATGCAGTGGTAATGTTACAACATCCAAGTTTATATTCTGTTAGAAAATATTAGGTTATGTTAAAACACTAAACTGCCATAAGCTTAGGGTTTTAAGAGTAAGAAATGAATGGATTGTTCTCGTTAACAAAACCTACAACTAATGTTGATTGATAAATAAAATATAAATATAAGTCCCATTTAATTTAAACAAATCATATTTGTCAATTTAAAATTAAACTAACTAGAAAAAGTTATAAGGCCATGTCAATTATATCTTCGACATGAGAATGCAAATTTGGATTATCAAAGAGAGGCTGGCATAATTACCTCCTAATAGTATTGGTTCCTTGTTAAGGTTTCTTAATATTTCATTATTACTTTCATCTAATAAGAAGCCAACATTGGATTGAGTTTGCATCACATCAAACTGGATTAATTGAGATGTTACAAGGTGAAACTTACTTTGCCTCGTGTTAGCGTGTGAGTTTTTATCTTTTCTCCTCCTCCTATATTTATATACCATATGTCTGTGACCTTTTTTTAACAGAGGGCAGGGAAAAATATTTTCAACAATACGGAGAATATAAGCTCCATAAGATTTGGTGGGATAATGTTTTCCCATGCCATGTTTATCTTCGTAACTGGTAAGTAGCCTGTCATATTAATTAATTAATTAATTAATAACACTAAAGTCATTGCTTATGAGGTCTTATGTTTTATTTATTTATGGATTTGAAATACTTAAATGGATGTGTTATATTAGCCTCTTGTGTTTTAACGTATCAATTAATAGATAAACTATTATTGTTATAATCTTTTAGAGATTTGCACACAAACATTTTTTTTCTTAGGCACTGGGTTAGATCATTGTCTAGCATGTATATTAATCCTTTATGTATCAAACCATATGTTGTCACAATACTATATCATTGCTAGTGCAGTATATGATTGTCTTGATGCTAAGTTTTCATTGTTTGGAATAGGTATCTTTTATTAAGTCCATTTGATAATTTTGTCTGTAATAAATTCAACCTAATGGCTCTCTTTTAACAATTATTTGCGTGTGAAATCTACAAATCACTTATTACCTATAGATTTCACATGCAAATAATTGCATTAGAAAGAGACTAATATTTCTCTACAAATGTCTTTATGGACCACATTCAAAGGCGGTTCTTATGTAAAAATTGTCTTTGAAAAGGCACATTCAAAGGCGGTTCTTATGTAAAAATCGTCTTTGAAAAGGCACATTCAAAGGTGGTTCTTATATAAAAACCGTCTTTGAAGAGGTACATTCAAAGACGGTTTTTTTGTAATAATCGTCTTTGAAGAGTCACTTTCTAAGACGGTTCTTATGTAACAACCGTCTTTGAATGTGCTTCTTCTAAGACGGTTATTACATAAGAACCGTCTTTGAATGTGCTTCTTCTAAGACGGTTATTACATAAGAACCGTCTTTCAATGTGCATGCTTTTTAAGACGGTTATTATAGAACCGTCATAGTTGTAAATCCTTTTCAACGTCATTGCCTTCAAAGACAGTTTTACAACCGTTGTTAAAAACTATTTAGAACTGTCTTTAAAAAGCTTATTTCTAGTAGTGTGCAGACTAATCTATTTTATTCTATTCAGATTCAATTCACATTTCATGGCATCTAGTAAATTTCATATTTGTTATAAGTCAAATTATTCACCTGTAATCAAAGAAGAGATCCTTATTCATTACATATGCATTATAAGGAATCTGTTTTAAAATTGTTAGTATCAATTTGCAAGATTCCTTACACCAAGACTTTTACCTTTGAGCCAATCTTTAGCTTCTGCTTTGGATTAATTCTATATTCATTTTGGAATTACACCATCAGCAAGTGCCTGCAAATAAAAAGGCATAACAATAAGGAAACCAAAAAGACTGGACTACAATGATCAAGGTGATGATACTCGGGAATATTGTATGTGGGTGTTTTATCTTTGCAAGGGAATACTTGATTCTTTTAGTTTTTTAACATCCAAAGCTTCTTTCAAAATGGTAAAGCCAAAACATTACTCAAAATTTTATGAAAAAGGTTTACTAAGTAAAAGGGGCTCAAACTTGGCAATAAGGTTTTCTTTCAAAAGGATACAACTACAAGAGAAAACAACAATTGTCTTATCCCACTAGGTGATATTAGCTACAAGAATACAACTTCAAAGGCCAAAAAGCTTACATTCAACAAGTTGAAGTTGAAAACTATAATATAAAAAAATGCAGTTGGAGTATTATGATGTGATAATATCAACAATAATACCAGCATGAAATTTATACACAACCCCAAGTGGCATGGAAACATTAATAATAGTGAACCATCAAAAGTTATATTTCAAAACTATATCAAGTAGATTCAAATCCTGTCTGGTCAGATTGTCTTATACAAGAGATGAACATTATACAAGAGATCATATTTGTAATGCAAGAGATCATTTCCTATTTGTTTATTATAGTGAAGGTTCATATAAATTGTTGAAGGTGGACAGAGACTCCTAAATTCTAAGAGAGGTGGTTGTACAAACCATAAAATCATCAAATTGTCGAGAAATCAATCGATTATAAGGGTTAACAAGCAATAGATTTCTTGTTTTAAATCCAATAGATCAAAGCCAACCCCATAATAAGAATCAAGACATGCAACAAATGAAAAGAAAGGTGGCTGGGGATTTACCAGTGAATTAAGGCACCAAGCAACTTATTGAGAAATTTATGCCATAGAGCATCAAATAACAAATGGCATGTTCTAAGAGCACATATATAAAACCCTGTTGTTCCCTATTTTTGGATCATAGGAAAACAAAGAAATGATGGGTTTTTCAATTGAGCGTGTCTTTTGTTTTTTTGCTTCTAAAATTCCTGCATTGCTTTTTCTGAAATTTGTTATTAGACCTAATGAAGAAATTAATTAGTCTTGAACTCAATACCTCTAAATTATAACCCTGAAACCTTGATTCATTGTGTACATCTGATATTTCTTGAAGCAATCTTTACATGCACCCGAAAGAAACACAAGAATTACTATAACAGCAAAAAAACACACAAGAATTCTTACTTTGAAGAAAACTTACCCACAGAGCATAGTGATATGATCGAGGTCTAGGTTGAGGAAGGTACTGCTCAACTCTTCTTGCGGAATCCTTGTACTTAGTGTGCCAGAAGGGGATCACAAACACAGTTTCCACAACTACAACCACTCCTCTCTCTTCTTCAAACCACTCTCTTACAGGCGACAAAGCAATCGCGTTTCTAAAATGCCACCCTCAATGACTCGCATCCCTCTTTCCTCACTTCACTCTTGAAGCAGCTTCTTACATTCTCCTTAATTCCCAATCCAACCAACGCACCCTCCTCAACTGGGCCCAACCCCCAACCCCAAGCCCACAACTTCCTCTTCACTCCACACTGCAAGTGCCTCGCCCTCCACATCCTCGTCCGCTTCAAGCTCTACCGCACCGCCCACTCCCTTGCTACGGACCTCACCGCCACCCTCCCTGACCCCACCGACACCTCCCTCTTCCTCCACCTCCACGACACCTTCCACCTATGACCCAAAACGGCGTGTCACCAAATGTGTTACAACATCATCATTCGCAACGTGGTTTCTCAAGGGGAATTGGAGAAAGTGTAGGTTTACGCATAAAAGAAGAAACAAGAAGATAAAGGAAAAACAGAAGCCCATTTATACGTCGGTTTTTATTAAAATCCTCTTTACAAAGTTGTAATTATTTATAAAAATGTTACCATGTTTGTTTATGACATTGGTTCTATAGTAGGGTTTCTTCATGTGTAAAATAACATTTTTGTAGTAGGGTTTCTTCATGCTTGCTTTCCAATTATAGTTTCAAACAATTGAAATAAAGGATCAATTGTAATTTTCCCCAAATCTCTATAAAACCTTTCACCATGCCATTTCAAATTTTCTTACAAGATATTAATTTGAACTTTAATAAATAAAGCACAAACTTTAAGTGCAATGTGAAAATTAAAAATTTGAAGGGACAAAGCAATCAGAGTCTCCTCTTCATTTTATGAAGTACTTTAAGACTAAAATTTTCTAACAATACTGTATATTCGATGTAAAATTTCTAGTCACATCGTGTTTGAGCACATTAATTGTGTTTGGTGAGGTGAAGTTTTAAGTTAAATTGCAATAGACCAATTTTTTTTCAGACATATATGGTTACCTTGTTTACTCCATAATTGCAGATAAGTGAGTGAATCTGATGTTAGATTATTTCAGAATACAATTATGGATTCGAATAAGTGTTTTAAAGTTTTTCATACAAATTACAAAATATAATAGATGTGAGATTCATGTTATCATAATTTTATGTATAATGAACCCTGATAAATTACACATAAAAATAAAATTATGTTAACATCTGATTCAAACAGTTCGTTGGAGGATCCACAATAATATTTGCCTATTCTATAGTTTTGAATGCCTAGACCCAAATTATGTCGACATGGAGCTAGACAAGGGAGTACGTTTGATATGCTCCATCTCTGGCCATAAAAATCATACTAAAAAATCAAACTGGTAGATTTCTTCTGCTTCTTCTGATTTGTTCTTTTCTTGAATTAATTTCTTGTATCAATTATGGGTGTCGGTTCCTAATTTTGTACTTGGCATTAGCATACGAATAGATATTGCAGGAGACAAAGAAATCTGAATTATTAAATGTAATGAAAAGGTGCCCACTGCTCCCATGTTTCGCCTTTACATCCGTTCTAGAAATATATTTCGGTTATAGTAATATGAAATTTATTCACGGCTCAAAATTTTGAAGTCAAAGGTATAACTACTTTTCCTGTTGGCTTTAGAGAGAATGAAAATTAAGGAATCAATAAATTCTTTGCAAGTACTTAGGTTGAATAAAAAAGTAAAAAGAAAAACTTAAAAGTGCATTTATTTTATGGATTAATTAAAAGTTTATTTTTGGAAATATAAATATAAGAATATAATATTTCTATGTTTATTACAAGTTTAAAAAGATCATTTCTCTAAGATACACTCAACTTTCATTTTTAAAACACATGTGGTTGGCTCCTAAAATGATTTATTTTGGTACTTTGAGAAATTAATAAAGATTTTTAAAAATAAGTTTAATTATATAATTGGTCATTTAATTATATTTTAAGATTCAATTTAGTCGCTTAATTATTAAAAGTTTCAATTTTATCCTTCAATTATTTAAAATAAAACAATTATATCATTTTCATCATATCCATTCATTATTTAACGGAAATTGATACTTTTTGCATCGATTGTCAACACAATTAATATAAAATATTATATTTTTTTTAAATCGGCTACTTGACATCCAAGGTTTAGTTTGAGGAGGTTGAGGATATTCTTTCACATCAATTGTCAAGTAACAAATTTAAAAAATATAACATTTTATTTCAGATATGTAGACTATCAATACAAAAAGGATCAATTTTTAATTATTTAACAAAAATTGTATAATTGTTTAATTTTAAACAAGAATCAAATTAAACATTTTAATAATTAAAGAAACAAATTGAATATTAAAATATAATTAAAAGACTAATTATATAATTAAGTCTTAAAAAATCAAGTAAGAGGGAAAAGTTAGAAAGATTGGTAAAACACAAATTTGCCTTTATCGAACAAAATAGATGAAGAGTTGAATCGGGGGCAGTTTGGACCAAGCAATTTTGACAAGTGCATTCGTACAAGACATCTCGTGTGCAGATGGGAGAAGAAACAACTTGTGGCCCCCTTAAGCTATTTAATCTTTCTTATTTCCACTCCAGAAAGGATATTACATTTTTCGCCCCATCATCCTTCCTCTCTTATTCTTTTAAATTAACTAATTAATCCAAGCGGAGTGTAGGATTTTACAATAGACTTTAGATTAAAAGTAAGGTTTAGAACTAGTCAATCCAATTGTGATACTGTAGAGATTTAATTTCCAAGGAAGTTGTATTTATTCTTTAATAAAGTCGTGGACACCAATGATAAATTATATAAAGATTTAAGTTTTAATTTTTGAATTTAATATCAATACACTTATAATGTAATTTTACATAATTATTTAATTATAAATAATTGTTTGAATTTTTTTAAGATAATTATTTTAAAAATTAATAAATTTACCATATATAATAAATTGTGATTGAATGACTTTGTAAAACTTTTTATACTGATAACTTGTTTTCTCTAAATTTTATAAATTTAAAATATATTTTTGTAATTATATTAATATGGTCATTAATGTATGGACGACTTTTTTTTTTTGGAGAGGATTCATGGACGACTTATTGAATCTGGTCACAAATCATGAATGAGTCATGGCTGTAAGCCATTAATTATGTATAAAAAATGTGGCTCAAAGCCATGGGATATTTGATGGTGTAATTGTATTATGCAATGATATAAAAAAAAAAACATTTGTATTAGACTTGTTTATTTTATAATAAAAAAACACAAAACCACTCATGTATCCGATCCTTTTGTCCTAAAACTATAGTAGATGTGAGAATCGAGTGAATCAGTTCAAAACAAATATAAATAAATGGAAATACGTCCATATACTTTTTATACGTTTGTATATGTTTTTAATTTAACTAAAAATATTTTCATTTACTATATAATATTTTTTATCATAATATTGATTAGAATATATATCAATTTTGCTGATAATTAATATTCATCAAGAAACTTAACTCTTCTCTTTAGTGAAATATACACTGAAATTATCACTTAATGTAAGGTTAAGCATGAGACAAATTGTTCTAAAAAAAAACATTGTACAAATTGAGACTAGTTTATCTTTGTTCTTATTTGACCCAAAATTTTCATTAGTTATATACTTGAACCTAAACTCATCCTAGTAATATATAGAATAAGATTGGATCAGCATGATTTATTAACATATTAATATTAACATTGTGTATTGTTAAATGGTAGTATAAAAGAAGTATCAAACTTTTATATATATATATATATATATATATATATATATATATATATATATATCCCAAAACAAAAAATATAATTAAGGTCCTAAATATTTTACGTAAGTAGAGGAAACTCACATCCTTATCTCTTCAAGAGGTAGACTTGGAGAGAAGCACAAAAAAGTTAAAATTAACAACGTAAGTGATGATCCAACTTTCAAGGAGGGTACATCATCCAAAATGTTAAGTCATAAAACTATTAAGTCATAAGACTAATCATGACCCTCAATAATTTTGATTAGATACAAATAATTACAAAGATTAAAAGTAGTGTCTTATATGCATTTAGACGAAAAACATTGTATTTGCGTCTGAAGTATTAGACGAAAATAGACATATGTTATGTTATAGTGAAGTATTTAAGACTTCATTTAATACCATGTGTCTGATATTCGTTTTATAGGAACTGTCTTAAAAAAATTCTTCCGGGATTTGTCGAAGTCTTAAGAAGTAAGATAACATTTGACACTTTCAAGTTCAAACAATTTCAAAAGATGCATATTGTTGTGGCTATTGTGACAAAACTGATTTTACCAAAAGCACATGGTTTTCTGCTTAATTGAAGTATTCTTCAAGAAAGCTAAAGAAAGTGGTTTCTCGGTATGGAAAGGGTGTGCATTTAATGGAAGCATGCATTAAATTCTCCAACAAACACATCTTCATATGTAAGCTTCCCATGAAGAAATCCAACCGTTTAGAGACAACAAACACTTGTTGAAGAATGATCTATAAATACAAGAAGCTTTGAAGAGTTGAAGTTATGAACCTACACACAAATTATTGAAATCTCAAGTTCGCTTTTATCTGTTGGAAATAATGGCGCATGGAAACATAAACCAAGAGGGTGGTGAATTGGTTCCAAATGAAAACTTTTTGCAATTTTCTTCCTTTATGATTCATTTAGGTGTGTTGCAAATACTCTTTAATTTCTAAACACAATTAAACACTAACCCAATTGATACACAACAATTATCAATACACAAATGTTAAGAAACTTATGCAAGAAGCAATATAAGAGTTTAAATGTTAGAGAAAAAATGCACACAATTTATACTAGTTCAAATTTTAGGAAATCTACATCCAGTTAATCCATGGCAACCCACTAGGATCTTTTCATTATAATTTTGAGTTACAACCAAACTCACAAGCAAATGCACACCACAAATGCCTAACACTTGAAAACCTATCAAGAATTAAAACTTAAATGTAGAAAACTCACTACATGAACACCAGTGAGAAACCTACTTAATGAAAACAAAAATCAGAAATGTAGATTTACGAAAAATTTCATCTAATATGTGAAAGTTTGGAAACACTTCCTATGTAGTATCAACTTTTCTCCATGATCCTATGAAAAGATCCATTTAACCCAATGTAAAATGATGTTTCCAATTAAGGATCAAAGTGGCAATAACACTCAGAGGTTCAAAAACTATCTCAACAAAAATTGTAGTGTGAAATATGAGAGAAAAGTGTCACACCCGAAATTCTTTCAAAAACTCATTTTTATAGCCTCAAAACCAAAATAGTCAATTATGCCATAGAGATAGTTGACTATATCATTTTTCACATCACTTTGGTTTACTGAAAAATAAATAGTCGATTATATTGTCATATAGTAGATTGTTCGCGAAAGTGAAAAACTTCTTCAAACCCAGATAGTCAATTATGTACTAAAGATAGTCAACTATTTGTGAGTTACTCTCAATTCTAAGAAACAAAGGCTCGATATAGTCTACTATATCAACATATAGTCAATTACCTTGATGCAAAATTGAAACTTAGTGATTTTAAAAGCTAAGTTACAAAAATTTCAACCCTCTAAGGCTAACTAACATGGATCAATGCAATGTTAATCATTTTGAGCGTGTCGAATTACATATCTTAGTCTAGGATGCATGTATGCATGACTTCACACATACAATCAAACATTTAAGGCAATAACAAACATCTTAATCAAGACTAGTGTTCCAATATAAAACTTATCATCAATAAAAACTAGACGAATCCTAAGAGTGTTTGGATGACCACATTTAAGGTTCCCAACAAAACACTCACAATCCTAAGGCAAAATTGCCTAAAATTATTACACACAAATGGAAGTAGGGTGACCTATTGGAGGCTCCCAACTTACTTCCAATGAAAGGCCTTTTTGATACAAAATTTGAAAGCAATGAAAGTAAGTAAATTGTCAATTACAAAATTACAAAAAGGTCCTCAATTTTGGTGGTTGTTCTCTCTTTGGTGATTCACTCAATTTGGAGTGCTTCTTAGTCCAATAGCTCTTAAGGTGGTTTTCCCTTGCTTCTTCACTCAAATTCTTCAAGGGATGACACCAATCCTCCTTTCCAATTCCCTATATGGGAACTCACAAACAAGGAAACAAAGAGACAAGCAATAACCAAAGACCAAAAAAAATGAAATGAAAGCTAAACCAATAGAGTTTTAAAAAGACAAATTTTCAAGGATTATTTAACAATTAAAGCAATGAAAAGCACATAAAAGCAAGCTAGGACTCAAAGAGAAACCTAGAATGTCTCTAGAGTTGAGTAGAAAAACTAAAAAAAAAAACTCAAGAAACCTCTAGTTTTGGCACTTGTTTTCACAATAATTTTCAATTGAAATTTCAGAACTAGGATTGCTATAAAATAGGCACCAATTATAGAACAAATTTTGAGCCAAAACCACAACCACACTTCCCTTTCACTTTTTTTTCCTGGACACTGATTTTTCTGCAAAATTGTGTGATTTTTCTTATTTTTTCCTTTAATCCAAATCACTTGGTTCTTTTTTCATAATTTTGGTCCAGATGTCTAGAAAATGCAGTAAATATTTCAGCTCAAAACACGTAGTGACCAATTCCCAGTTATTTATACAAGTTCGTATGTTCAAGCTGCCAGCACCAGCGATTTCAACCTAGAAATCAAGAGTAGTGTTTATGTTGCTTAAGGCTTGGATAGTTACAATTTGTGTTTTCTTATGCTCAATTATCTTGAATAACTCAATTCAAGAGAGCTTAAAACTTATTTTGATTCATAAATGCAGCCACAAATCAGCACCACAACTCAACTTCATCATAGACATCATGTAGGAAACTTAGAAAACAAAAAAAAAAGGAGTTCAACAACAAGACTACTTCTAGGAATTGATTTAGAACATGTTATGAACTAAATAACATGCATGAATTAGACTCAAAATTCAAAAAATAGGCTAAGAATGACAAGAATACATGAAAAAATGTATCTAGAATTTAATCAACAAAATAAAAATTCAACACAAACTTAGAACATAATGTGACAATTACTATGACTAAACATGACTCTAAGACAGCATAGATTAAGTGATTTACACTTAGATTTTTGCGTTTTTTTTTTCTAATCAATATTTTGGAAGAAAAATTTAGATCTAAGGTTCAGCACAAGAATATTATGAATGAAAAATGATAGAACCTAAAATCAACACAAAAACATGATTCAAGAGTAGATCTACAAAATTAGAACCATAGAAATGCAAGAACAAGTGTAGATCTAAGATTTAATCGGTTTATTTTTTTTGAATCTACTCTAAACAGAACCAAACCACAAGACAATGGAGGATATACATGGAGAATAAGATTAAGAACAAGGAATTAAAGAGAATTCACCGAACAAAAAAGATAGAGGAAGCAAAAGAACATCACCTAGATGAAGATGCTCTTGATACCACATGATGTAAGCTCCATTGGAGCTTGTAGGCCTAGGATCTTCTTCATCAATGGATTCCTTTGCTTCTTGGAGGATGAATGACAGTGGAATGGAGAAGGAAGAGAGAGAGGAGATGCCACTTCAAGGAGAGGATGAGTCTAGAAGAAGCTCACCACCATAGGAGGCCATGGATAAGAGCTTGGAGAAAGAAGGAGATGAATGAAGGGACAGGAAGAGAAGAGCACAAAATTTTGTGCTCTAAAAGAGCTCTGAAATCTGAAGTTTAATATTCAAATGATCAAAGTTGAAAAAATGCACACACATGACCTCTATTCATAGCCTAAGTGTCACACAAAATTGGAGGGAAATTTGAATTTCAATTCAAATTTCACTTGAATTTGAAATTGAATTTGTGGAGCCAAACTTTGGAGCCAAAATTTCACTAATTATGATTAGTGAATTTTAGTTATGGTTCAGCCCACTAATCCAAGATCAATTCCAAGATTCTCCACTAAGTGTGCTTAGGTGTCATGAGGCATGTAAAGCATGAAGGACATGCACAAAGTGTGACTATATGATGTGGCAATGGGGTGTAGTAAGCAAATGCTCACCTCCCCCTCTAAAATTTAATTGGATTGCACTTCTACCAATTCAATTAAATTTTATTTCCCAACACACACATCAAATATTCACTTAGTGCATGTAAAATTACAAAACTACCCCTAATACAAAAACTAGTCTAAGTGCCTTAAAATACAAGGGCTGAAAAATCCTATATTTCTAGGGTATCCTACCTACATTATGGAGTCCTAAATACAAGGATCAAATATAATGACATCCTAGTCTAATATGTACAAAGATAATTGGACCTAACCTTGGCCCACGGGCTCAGAAATCTACCCTGAGGTTCATGAGAACCCTAGGGCGTTCTTCAGCAGCTCTAGCCCAATCCTCTTGGAGCCTCTTGCTCATGGCTCTAGTGACTGGTCCCTTCCTAGGGAGGATTGCATCATGGTTGCTTCTATTTTGATATTGCTTCTACTTTGAGATTGCTTATATTATGAGAATGATTCCATTATGAAGTTGCTTCTAAGTTATATTCTATTATGTGAGATTGTGTTATAATTCGTGCTTTGGTTCAGGTCTGGGGGTGGTCCATCCTTGACATTGTAGCATTTTCATGTTCACAAATTGATTGTGTTTATGGTGATGATGTTGGTTGATTCTCTTGTATAAGGATTGGGGTTACCTAGTTGAGGGACCATGGTAATGGTGACTTAGGGAGTGAAAGAGCAAAGGCTCTTTCCTCTCGTTGCGTGTGTGATGATGACTTGAGAAGTTAGAGACTCAGTGAGGGAAGCACATAAAAAGAAAATGGTTGTATGTTGGTGAAGAATGTGAGGTGGGGTTGGAGAGATGGAAGTGCCTGAAGTAGAGGATGTCTCTAAACTATGTAAGGGCATAGTATTCCAAATGCTTGTTTGCATGTACCACGTAACTAAAAATCTAAAGACAAAGGATCTCTACACTATGAGAAAGTGTAAAGAAACGATGAGAAAAAGATAGGTGACTTACAGTGGGTACGTTGAGGGATGGTCCAAACAGTTCAAAGGAACCAGGGGGAAATGAAGAGTGGAAATAATCGACAAAGGACAATAGATCCTTTTGGTGCGGGGACTCATGGGCCTCACTCAACATTCATGACTAGGACATAATCATTCCATGGTTGAGAGAAGAGTATCGCTTGTACAAACAAAATGTGAACTCCAATAGTCATCTATGAAAGTTTGTAAGATCATTGAAGCGATTAGAAGCTTAATGGCAGGCTGGGCCTAGTATAAAAAAAAAGTGTGTGATAGACATGCAGAGTTGGTTGTTAGTAAACCACACATAGTGGTTGTGTAGGTGATGTGTGAACCTATGTAAGATTGTTTGGATATTTTGGAATGGATTGTTGGACCTTTGAGTCATGTTTGTTTGCTAGTTTATGTGAGAAGATAGAGTCACCCATACACCCAACATTTTTTAAGATTGATGATGATGCATAAAATATGTATGCACAAGGGCAAGTGTACCTTATATAGTAGTATCGTGGATCTAATTCTGGATATCGTACCCTAGAGACCAGTTGTGCTCCCAAATAGTCAAAATTATCAAACTAAACAATTGGAAGAAATATTAATAAAAGATTGAATTGTTTTTGTGATTTTAGTTTTAAAAGAAAACAAGTAATTATTGCAAAAGAGATTTGAGTGATATTAAAAATGATCGGGGATTTTGATTCATTAGTACCAATTTCCCCCCAACCTTGTTCCTATGAAATTCCTACCCCGAGTTAATTACCAATTCCCAAAATCACCTAAAGCCTTTGGTCCAGGTTAAAAGATGTTTTTGCCTTAAATCGATATTCCAATGGTCATGAATATATCATTTTAAGTCAAAAGATAAAATAAAGTCTAGGGATCCGATGACTAATTTAAAGATAAACTAATCTATTGAAAATTACCCAAACAGTTTGGTCATGCAATTTGGTATAAAACATTCACTGCCTAGGTTTACCAAATATTCACATATGGTTACCATTGTATATTTGATTAAATTAAGATGGATCAAGTCTTAATTAACAATAAAAGTAAGGAAAAGAATTAATTAACATAAAACATAGAGGAATTTCATTAAGAACAAGGGAAGGAGTACAATTGGACAATTACATCATAACCCCCTTACTAGGGGAGATTAGCCAGTTATGGTCAAAGCAAAACAAGAAAGCCCATAAGAAATTAACATAGACATACTGATGGAAGCTTGCTTGTCGGGCTTCTATGGAGGCTGGATCTTTAAGCTTCAATGAGGTCCTTTAATGGTGATTTTCCACCATCGAGATGCAGCGGAAGACAAAGGAGAAGAGGTGAGAGGAGGCGCCATCCACTAGGGAATAAGCCATGGAAGAAGGAGCTTCACCACCAAGATGAGCCTTGGATAAGAAGCTTAGAGAGGATGCTTCAATGGAGGAAAAGAAAGAGGCAGAGAAAGAGAGAGGGGGGAGCACGAAATTGAAGGAAGAAAAAGGGAGAGAAGTTGAACTTTGAGTTGTGTCTCACAAGACTCTCATTCATCAAAGTTACAACAAGTGTTACACATGCTTCTATTTATAGACTAGGTAGCTTCCTTGAGAAGCTTTCTTGAGAAAACTTCCTTGAGAAGCTTCTTTGAGAAAACTTCCTTGAGAAGCTAGAGCTTAGCTACACACACACCTCAAATAACTAAGCTCACCTCCTTGAGAAGCTTCCTTAAGAAGATTCCTAAAGATGCTTGAGCTTAGCTACACATACCTCTCTAATAGCTAAGCTCACCTCCTTGAGATGAGAAGCTAGAGCTTAGCTACACACCCCCTATAATAGCTAAGCTCACCCCTATGAAAAAAAACATGAAAATACAAAAAAAAAGTCCTTACTACAAAGACTACTCAAAATGCCCCGAAATACAAGGCTAAAACCCTATACTACTAGAATGGCCAAAATACAAGGCCCAGACGAAGGAAATACCTATTCTAATATTTACAAAGATAAGCGGGCTCATACTTAGCCCATGAGCTCGAAATCTACCCTAAGGCTCATGAGAACCCTAGGGCCTTCCCTTGGATCTCTAGCCCAATCTACTTGGAGTTTTCTACCCAATGCCCTTGCGGGGTAGGATTGCATCATTCCCTCCACCTTGGAAAGGATTTGACCTCAAATCCTGAGGTTCTTCATACTCTGGGCTCCTTCCCTCAACACCTGTAAAAAGAACAAAAACATATGTATTAGTGGTGTTTGGTATGTTGAAGTAAGGTAAGGTCTGAAAACCCATTTCCTGGGCATCTTCCCATGAAAGAACATGGTTTCTCACCAACTCAATGAGTGGTGCTACAAGTATAGAAAAATATGGGACAAACCTTTTGTAAAAGTTTGTTAAGTCATGGAAGCCCCAAATTTTTCTTATACTTGGTGGAGTGGGCCACTCATGAATGACCTTTATTCTCTTAGGGTTCATGGGAACCCCTTGATCACTATTTGAAAAATTAAGAAAAGTAACGCAATAAAACATACCTTTTTCTGTATTTTCATATTGATTATTCCTACCAAAAAGTATGACAAACCTAAGGTGTCCCATATGAGTACCTAAGTTTGTATTGAAACTAAAAATAAGAACAAACCTACCTAATGGGTCCCTATGTACACAAATCATGAAGATGTTGGGTGCATGAGTGATTTTACAAAAGAGTGTTGCACCACTCAAAACATTCATCATACCACCTATTTTAGGGACTTGGTGCCTAATAATACCTATTTTGGGCACCAACAAAGCACAAGGATTTAAGCTCTTGCGAACCAAACCCTTATCCAACAACTTCTTTACTTGAGGAATAAACTCAAGCCCAAGAGGTGTGGCAATGCTAGCAAGTGCCTTTTTACAAAAGAGAAAATGTGGAGGTTGTCTAAGAGGGAAAGTTTCTTTAATGTTTGTCTTTATTGTAAAATGAGTTTCCTTCTTAGCTAAACTCTTGGAGGAGACACTTACCTCCATACACTTCTCTTTAACCACTAATGGTTGTCCTTCTTCTAGGGGGTAGATTTCTTCACTAGATTCTTCCCCTTTTGCTTTTTCACTTTCACTAGAGGAAGGTGAAGTAGTAGCCTCATCTTGGCTTCTATAAATGTCTTGGCCCCTCATAATCATGGTTTTTGTGGTGGGGCATTGAGAAGTAATGTGTCCTCTTCCAAGACATTTAAAGCACTTTATAGAGCTAGGTTTCTCTTGCATACTAGCCTTAGGGGCTTGCTTTTCTATTGTCTTCCCCTTATCATCTTTGGGCTTAGAAGGTGTCACCCCTAAGATGCCTTGACCTTGGTCTTTCTTTGGATAAGAGTGAGAGCTATAAGATTTTGAAGTAGACTTGTTTTTAAGTTGTTGCTCTACCCTTATTTCCCAATCTAAGTTAGCCTCTACATTGTCCTTCCCATGGAAGTATGAGAGGTTAATGTTAGCCTCTTGAGGCTTTCTTTCCTTTTCTCTTCTATGGGAGTGAGGTCTAAGATGTGACCTATGCCTTCCTTCGTAATAGTCACGAAGTTCTTCACTTAGGCTCTTGCAAGAGTTATGACTACTATAGGAGGCATGTTTTTCTCTTTTCATTTCTTTTATTATTTTTCTTCTTTCTTCCTCTCTTATTTTCTTTCTTTCATCTTGACTTATTTCTTCCACTCTTTTTTTTCCTTTTTCTTTTCTCTCCTATTGTTCTTTCCATAGCTTAAGGGAACTCAACTCATCTAAGATTCTAGATAAAGGGTCTTTATGACTAGTACCCTCGTCATTAACACTAGATGAATGATGACTCATGTTGGTTCCTAAGTTGTGGTTCTTTCTTGTTGGAGGTTTGAAAACAAAAAGGTAAAAGAAACTATGGTTGAAACTAGCCAAAATAAACACTAAAAGAGGTGTGAAAGATAAGGTAAAAAAAAAACTAATTGGTAAAAGTAAAGCTATCTAGGTGGTTTGACAATGGAAGGTAAAGGATATAAGCTATGAAAGTAAGCAAGAAATGTAAACTAGGCGAATCCTAAGAGTGTTTGGATGACCACATTCAAGGTTCCCAACAAAACACTCACTATCCTAAGGAAAAATTGCCTAAAATTATTACACACAAATGGAAGTTTGGTAACCTATTGGAGGCTCCCAACACACTTCCAATGAAAGGCCTTTTTGTTACAAAACTTGAAAGCAATGAAGGTAAGTAAATTTCAAATTACAAAATTACAAAACGGTCCTCAATTTTGGTGGTTGTTCTCTCTTTGGTGATTCATTCAATTTGGAGTGCTTCTTAGTCCAATAGCTCTTAAGGTGGTTGGCACCTTTCTTCTTGACTCAAATTCTTCAAGGGATGGCACCAATCCTCCTTCCAATTCCCTATATGGCAACCCACAAACAAGGAAACAAAGAGACAAGCAATAACCAAAGACAAAAAAAAAATTGAAATGAAAGCTAAACTAATGGATTTTTAAAAAGACAATTTTTCAAGGATTATTCAACAATTAAAGCAATGAAAAGGACATAGAAGCAAGCTAGGACTCAAAGAGAAACTTAGAATGGCTCTAGAGTAGAGTAAAAAAAACTAAAAAAAAGACTCAAAAAACCTCTAGCTTTGGCACTTGTCTTCACACTAATTTTCAATTGAAATTTTGGAACTAAGATTGGTATAACATAGGCACCAATTATAGAATAAATTTTGAGCCAAAACAACAAGCACACTTCCCTTTCATTTTTTTTTCCTGGATACTGATTTTCCTGCCAAATTATGTGATTTTTCGTATTTTTTCATTTTATCCAAATCACTTGGTTCTTTTTTTATAACTTTTTTCCAGATGTTTAGCAAATTCAGTAAAAATTTCAGCTCAAAATTCGAAGTAACCAATTCTCAATAATTTTTACAAGTTTGTATGTCCAAGCTGCCAGCACCAGCGATTTTATTTTAAGCATGGTATATTGATTGCCTTGGGCTTACTTTCAACCTTCCTATGTATGTTGAACTCACTAGGATTGTTTAAAACATTTTTAGGAGTTCAATATTCACTTAGGATCAACATTTCAGCCAGCAATTCAATCACCAAAACTCAAATTCACAATAGACACAATCATAAGGAAACCTAAAAGTTCAAGAAAAGGTTCACAATCAAAGACTCTCTAAGAATTTTGCATGAACATGTTAAGGACTAATTAACATGAAAGATTTGACTCAAATCAAATAATAGGCTAAAATAATTTCATACACTCATGAACAAATGAGTTAGACAAAGAAACAAGAAAATAAAATTCAGCACAACATAAGAAATCTTATGTGACAAGTTTCATGACTAGACATGACTTTTATGACAAAACTACAATAGGTGAACAAGTCACTCTATATTTTTGAGGTTTTCTTCTACTTTAATGTTTTTGTAAGAATTTTATGGTTCAGGTTTCAGCCACAAAAAATAACAAGACAAAACTCAAAGGAACCTAAACTCAACACAATTCATGGTTCAAGAACAAGAACAAGAAATTTGAACCATAGAAAATCAAATCTAGCTTCTATAGCAGGTTTAATCGGTGGAAACTCTAAAAGATCATGTTAAAAACATTTAGCACAAGACATGTGAGGAGATACATGGAGAAAAATGAAGAAACAACAGTGGAAGAGAAGGTAAAGCAAAATATTAATTGAGGTTTAAGGAGCACCTACTTGAAGCTCTTGTGCTCTGATTACCACTTGATGGAAGCTTGCTTGTGGAGCTTCTATGGAGCCTGGATCTTTGAGCTTCAATGAGGTCCTTCAATGGTGATTTTCCACCATGGAGATGCAACGGAAGGCAAAGGAGAAGAGGAGAGGGGAGGCACCATCCACTAGGGAATAAGCCATGGAAGAAGGAGCTTCACCACCAAGAATGTGCCTTGGATAAGAAGCTCGAAAAGGATGCTTTGATGGAGGAAAATAAAGAGAGAAGGAGGGGAGCACAAAATTGAAGGAATAAAAGAGGGAGAGAAGTGGAACTTTGAAGTGTGTCTCATAAGACTTTCATTCATCAAAGTTACAACAAGTGTTACAAATGCTTCTATTTATAGACTAGGTAGCTTCCTTGAGAAGCTTTCTTAAGAAAATTTCCTTGAGAAGCTTCTTTGAGAAAACTTCCTTGAGAAGCTAGAGCTTAGCTACACACACCCTTCTAATAACTAAGCTCACCTCCTTGAGAAGCTTCCTTGAGAAGATTCCTAAAGAAGCTAGAGCTTAGATACACACACCTCTCTAATAACTAAGCTCACCTCTTTAAGAAGCTAGATTTTAGCTACACACCCCCTATAATAGCCAAGCTCACCCCTATGCCAAAATACATGAAAATATAAAAAAAAAGTCCCTACTACAAAGACTACTCAAAATGCCCTGAAATACAGGGCTAAAACCCTATACTACTAGAATGGCCAAAATACAAGGCCAAAAAGATGGAAAAAACTATTCTAATATTTACAAAGAAGGGTGGACCCAACCTTGGCCCATGGGCTCAGAAATCTACCCTGAGGTTCACGAGAACCCCAGGGCCTTCTTTAGCAACTCTAGCTCAATCCTCTTGGATTCTTCTATCCAATACCCTTGGGGAGTAGGATTGCATCAAAAGTTCCCTTAGGAAAAGGCACATCCCCTCCTACTATGAAATAGAGCTTATGGACAAGCTCCAAAGGCTTAAACAAGGGAGTATGAGTATTGAAGAGTATAGGCAACAAATGGAACTACTCTTTTTGAGAGTTGGTCTTACGGAGGAGGAAAGAACAAGTATTGCTAGGTTCCTTAGTGGACTTAATATGGAAGTGAGGGACAAGGTTGAGCTCTTTCCATATAGGGACCTAGATGACCTAGTCCAACTTTGCATAAGGGTAGAGCAACAACTTAAAAGGAAGCCTACTTCAAAATCTTATGGCTCTCACTCTTATCCAATGAAAGCCCAAGGTCAAGGCATCTTAGGGGCTGCACCTTCTAAGCCCTAAGATGATAAGGGGAAGATAATAGAAAAGCAACCCCTAAGGCTAGTATGCAAGAGAAGACTAGCTCTATAAAGTGCTTTAAATGTCTTGGAAGAGGACACATTGCTTCTCAATGCCTCACCAAGAAAACCATGATTATGAGGGGCCAAGACATTTATAGTAGCCAAGATGAGGCTACTACTTCACCTTCCTCTAGTGAAAGTGAAGAAGCAAAAGGGGAAGAATCTAGTGAAGAAATCTATCCCCAAGAAGAAGGAGACCTTTTAATGGTCAGAAGGCTTCTAGGAGACCAATCATGTGACTCGACCCAATCTCAAAGATAGAATATTTTTCCCACAAGGTGTAAATTGTTTTATAACACATGCTCTCTCATTGTAGATAGTGGTTTATGTTGCAATTGTTGTAGCATAAGATTAGTCGCTAAGTTGAGCCTTGCTATCACTCCCCATCCAAAGCCTTACAAACTTCAATGGCTCAGTGAGCATGGGGAGATGATAGTCAATCAACAAGTGAAAGTGTCATTCTCCATTGGAAAATATGAGGATGAAGTCATTTGTGATATAGTTCCTATGGAGGCAGGACACCTTCTCTTAGGTAGGCCATGGCAATATGATAGGAAAATCATCTATAATGGCCTACTTAATGAGATAACCCTCACCCACCTTGTAACAAAGTTTGTGTTTCATCCTCAAACACCTTCATAGGTGGCCAAAGATAAACTAACTATGAAAGATAAGAGGGATGAGAAAGAAAAACTAGAAAAAGAAAAGAAAAGGAAGGATAGTAAGGCCTTGTCTTCAAAGGCCAAGGGGAAGGAAAAAGAGGAAAAGGATTCCTCCAAGAAGATTGTTAAGAAGAAAAATCATTTTGCAACAAAAGGTGATATCAAAAGAGCACTCCTTCTTAAACAATCCTTCTACCTTCTCTTATCAAAGGAAACCTCCCTTAGCACTGCCACAATTCCTACATTTGAGACCTTACCCCCAAAGGTCCAAGAACTTTTACATGAATTTGGTGATATATTTCCCAAAATGATACCCCCTGGGCTACCTCCTCTTAGGGGAATAGAACACCAAATAGACTTAGTTCCAGGAGCAAGCCTTCCTAATAGGCCAGCCTATAGGACTAACCCTCAGCAGACTAAGGAGATAAAGTCTCAGGTTAAGGAATTGTTGGAGAAGGGCTGGGTCCAAGAGAGCCTAAGCCCTTGTGTTGTGCTAGTGTTGTTGGTGCTAAAAAAGGATGGTAAGTGGAGAATGTGTACAGATTGTTAGGCCATCAACAATATTAATGTAAACTATAGGCACCCCATTCCTAGACTTGATGAGTTTCATGGTGCCACCCTCAACTACCCCACTTATGATAAAAAGCTTTATGCCTTAACAAGAGCCCTCCAAACTTGGGAACATTACCTTTTGTCCAAGGAATTTTTCATTTATAGTGATCATGAATCACTTAAAAACATTAGAGGGCATAACAAGTTAAACAAAAGGCATGCAAAATGGGTAGAGTACCTAGAACAATTTCCATATGTTATCAAATAGAAAAAAGGAAAAACAAATGTGGTAGCTGATGCCCTCTCTAAGAGGCACACATTGTTTTGCTCCCTAGGAGCTCAAATTTTAGGGTTTGATAACATTAGGGAATTGTATGCTTCAGAGGAATATTTCTCTCCCATTTATGAGAGTTATGGGCAAAAGGCCCAAGATGGATTCTATTTGGCTGAGGGGTATTTGTTCAAAGAGGGAAAGTTTTGCATACCCCAAAGAGGGAAAGCCTCATGGGCTATACACACCTTTATCCATTCCATCTGCACCCTGGGTAGACATTAGTATGGACTTCATCCTTGTGCTTCCTAGAACCCAAAGAGGTGTAGACTCTATCTTTATGGTGGTAGATAGGTTTAGCAGGATGGCACACTTTACACCATGCCACAAGGTAGATGATGCTTCTCACATCTCAAAACTCTTCTTCAGGGAAGTTGTGAGACTCCATGGTTTGCCTAAGACCATTGTTTCAGATAGAGATGCTAAGTTTCTTAGCCACTTCTAGAAAACCTTATGGGGTAAGCTAGGAACTAAGCTTATTTTCTCTACCACCTGCCATCCACAAACTGATGGGAAAACAGAGGTAGTGAATAGGTCTCTATCCACCCTTTTAAGGGCTTTTAAGAAAGGCAACCATAAGTCTCGGGATGAGTATCTTCCTCATGTAGAATTTGCCTACAATAGGGGGGTTCATAGAACCACCAAGCAATCCCCTTTTGAGGTTGTCTATGGGTTCAATCCTCTAACACCTTTAGACCTAATTCCCCTCCCACTTGACACTTCTTTTATACAAAAAGAAGGGGAATCTAGGTCAGAGTTTGTACAGAAGTTGCATGAGAGGGTTAGGAACCAAATAGAGAACCAAACAAAGGTGTATGCAACTAAAGGCAATAGAGGAAGAAATGAGCTAGTTCTTAATGAGGGGGACTTGGCTTGGCTCCATCTTAGGAAGGATAGATTCCCTACTAAGAGAAAATCCAAGCTTAGTCCTAGAGGTGATGGACCTTTTCAGGTCTTGGAAAGGATCAACAACAATGCTTATAGGTTGGACCTCCCACTTTTAACATTTCTGATTTAATTCCTTTTGCAAGTAAAGCTGATGCTGAGGAGGAGGAACCAACAAATTTGAGGTCAAATCCTCTTCAAGGGGGAGGGAATGATGTAATCCTCCCTAGGAAGGGACCAGTCACAAGAGCCATGAGCAAGAGGCTCCAAGAAGATTAGGCTGGAGTTGTTAAAGAAGGCTTTAGGGTTCTCATGAACCTCAGGGTAGATTTCTGAGCCCATAGGCCAAGGTTGGGTCTATTTTTCTATGTAAATATTAGAATAAGTTTTCCTTCTTTTGGGCCTGGTATTTTGGTCATTTTAGATTTGTAGGGTACCCTACAAATTAAGGGCACCTTATCCTACAAGTTAAGAGTACCCTAGTAGTATAGGGTTTTAGCCTTGTATTTAAGGGCATTTTGAGTAGTCTTTGTAGTAGGGATTTTTTTTGTATTTTCATGTATTTTTTTTGGGGGGGGGGGGGGTGAGCTTAGCTATTGGAGGGGTGTAAAACTTGCTCCCCAAGGAAGCTTTCTTCCTTCATGTATTTTTGCATGGGGTGAGCTTAGCTATTGGAGGGGTGTAACACTAGCTTCTCAAGGAAGCTACCTAGGCTATAAATAGAAGGATGTGTAACACTTGTGGTAATGGTAACTTTGATGAATCAGTCTCATGAGACATGTGACATCCTAGAATTTCTACCTAGAATTTTGTAAGTGTCACATTTAAATATATATATATATATATATATATATATATATATATATATATATATATATATATATATTCTTGGTATAAGTATATACATTGGGGGAAAGATATGCGGGTTAGACTCATTAACGAAGAGTAACCCATAACCGAACGGTTATAGATTCATTCGCAATTAATTAGTCTAAAAATTATCGTTTTGCGTGCAACTTAAAATTTAACAAAACCAACCTCTAAACCACACTCAGGGTCTCATTCTGAGCATTTTGATATATATTGCCTACTTTCAAAAATGGGCCCCGACGGGTGCAGAGAAACGCGAGGAAATGGAACCAGAGAGGCGGCACGCAAACCGACGCAAGATTTTAGCATCCAAAAAGGTCCAATTTTTTTTCTTCTTTATGGCTGAGTATGAGGTCAAATCAAAGGAAAAGGTGGGCCCTTTTAGCTGCAATTAAAATAAGACATGTGGCATTTGCTTTTTGAAAAGAAAATGAAAAAAAGAAAAGAAAACCCTTTTTTTTATAAAAAAGCCAAATCCTCTCTCTTTTTTTCAGAAACTTCCAGCAGCCCTCTTTCTCCCTCCATGTTGCTTTTTTTTCTTCCTCTTCTTCTCCACCATTGTTGCCTCTCTTGAAGCTCCAAATTCCCCTTCATTTCTACCCCAAATTGCAAGGAAAAGCTATTTTTGGAGTCTAGGAGCCTACCTCTACTTCGTGGGGCCTTAAATTTTAGGTAAGGGTGGACTTCTTCTCACTTGAAATCTGTGGGTGTTGGGTTTTTGGGAGCTATAATGGGCAGTTCTACTAGGTTATTGCTTTAGGGTAGTTGTTTGTGAAGGAAATTGTTGAAATTATGCTAAACTTGAAATGTTTGATGTAAACAAAACTACCCATGTTGATTTAGGGTTTAATAATCATGCTTTGAGATATATGTATGCTTAAAAGGTTGATAGAAAACTGGTAGAGAGGATGGGGAGCGCTAACTTAGAGTTAAATGTGAGAATGGTAGTGTTGTAGGTGGAAAAGTGTGAGATTTTGAGGGTTAGAAAGCCAAATTTGGGGTTAGTGGAAATTGGAGTCTAAAGTGAGTTGATTCTAGTTTAGAATGTCAATTAGGACTTGTAGAAAAGCTTGGTCAGAGCAAATGAGGAAAATGAGTGACAAATATGAAAGAAAAGAGCCATTTATAGGGTAAATTGGGTGTTGAGAGGTCAAATTCTGAATAGGTGGAGATTTCACCTTAAAATCAGTTTAAGCAAGTCTAAATCAATGTTATAGACTTGATGAAGATGAGAGTTTACCCCAAAATTACCCAATTTTCATTTTCACCTTTCAAACCTTGAAAATTCACAAAATTTGATGGGTTTTGGATACCTAGAATTTGATTTACCTTGATTTGAAGTTTGTTTTCGGCTTGAACATGATTTATACATGGTTTAGGACTTGTAGGATCAATTTTGAGTAAAATTGGATGCATGCAAGCTGGATTTCAAAATCTGCAAAATTATGCAGAAAAAGCTGTCAAATTGTGCAGCAAAACTGCCAAATTATGCAGAAAAAAATGGTTATGCAGTGCTAGTTTCTGCTGTCACGGGAAAGGTAGTACATCTCGTGTTCTAGACATTCTCTAGCAGATCCCAACTTTCAAATTTTAGATTTCTGTATTAGGAACCCCCAGTAAAATTTTCAAGGCGATCCAATGGTTAACAAATCGAAACGAAGAGGATTTTGCTGAGGTATGAGGGTAGGAAAAACTCTGTGGAATTTGAATGAATCTTGTGCAAAGATTTCTGCCTCCACTCTATTTTTCATTGTGTAAGGTAGTTTCATGACAAATGGAATTGAATTGTTTGCATATTGTGAAAGCTTGGAGGGGTTGATGGGGACCCGGTGCTGAGAGGAACGAGGAGAAGGCTACGTACGTGCACGTGAGCCAAATTTAAAGGTGGGCAACTGGGGATGGTGTGCTTATGCCTGGCTTGTAGAAATGGGATAGTTGAGTTGTGCCATCGCCCGATCGCCACCTAGTACCACATATGACGGGTGCCCCATAATCCAATAAGCTTGATGTGAGAAAGCGTGGAAGAGTCAGTCTTCCTACTTTTATTTGTTGACCACAAAGTGGTACCTGGAGATATGTCGCGGGGGTCAGGAGACCTTAGGGACGTCAGGTGGGGTGCTATTGCCCAAAACCAAGCTTGGCCAATCCCGACCCAACCCGGGCATAGTCAGTCAGTGAGAACCTGTGACGTACCTAAGCAGGCGAGCTCTTGGCAGTCAACCAATAAAAGAACAAAAGTCCACAAAGCAAGGAGGCTTGTGTGGCGGCTGACCAGCTATCTAGTTTGGGTTATATCTGAAAAATCCCCTCTGGTAATCGATTACCATCCATGGGTAATCGATTACAGGGTCTAAAAATTGAAACAGGACGTTCAATAGCCTCTGGTAATTGATTACCAATGGCGTGTAATCGATTACACAGTGTTATATGCTACTGGTAATCGATTACCAATTGTGTGTAATCGATTACACAGTGTCATATGCTACTGGTAATCGATTACCATTTATGTGTAATCGATTACACAGTGTAACTTTCAGGTTCCAATGTGCAAAGGCTGTTGTAATTCATTTTTGGGCACTGGTAATCGATTACATACTGTGGTAATCGATTACTAGAGAGGAAATCCCTTGAAAAAGACATTTTGACTATGCGTAGCCATTATGGGACGCATTGTATTGTTACTTGTGTAGTTAGATTTCTTGTGAAAGAGTCTACCCTCTTTCTTTTATCTCTTGTAGATCACGATGGCAGCGCAGTTGATCCATGATCGCGTTGTGATGGAGTGCCTAAAGGGTGTTTGGGAGACCCTCGAAGGCAATGAGAGGTGTCGATTTCATGGCACAATTCGACTCACTGCTACTTCACTAGTACATCCGGAGCAACCCGCACGCACACTTCAGCAGCCTGTGGAGTGGATACTACCTACACCTACTCCACATCGACTAGTTGAGCTGGTTCAAGTGATAGAGGTGTCATCCTCTGAAGAGGATCTTAAAGAGGACCCAAAGGAGTTACCTCCTGAACCTGCTGTGGATGCCGCTGACTTCCCAGAGAAGGATGAGGACCCACTCCCTGATGTTGATTCTCGAAAGGATATTATGTCAGTATTAGAGGCAGACTCTACAGTGGAGAGTGGCCCTGGAGGGACAACGAATAGTGATGACTCTTCATCATAGCAGACGGCTCCTTAGATTAGGCGTACATACTTTTTTTGGGTGGGTGTATCTAGTTCGGACTGCTAGGTTTAATCTTTTGATTTTTTGGGTGGGTAGACCTCTTGTATAGAAATTTTGATGATTGTATATATTGTGGCTGAAGCCACCACAGTTGTTATCTTTGCTCTGGATGTCACTGTGCTATTTTGCAAACTCCCATATTTTGGAAAGTTTTAGATGATAAAAACAATTATGTTTTATCTTGTTATTTGAAAAAAGAAATGTTAACGAACTTTATTTGAAAAGAGTTTACCGACCGCACCTTATTATCTTTCACGTGACGACCTAAAATGATGGCTGGTATATTTTTGAAAGAGAAAAATAGTTTGGATGTTATGAGTGAACATAAAGAAATAATCTGAATAGAGTTGTGAACTAGCCATTCAGGACTCTATAAAAGTACGCGAAACAAATGAGGACCACCACGGGTACATAGAATGAATTGAAAAGTTTGATTTCGGGAACTTACCGGTTGAAGACCGAAGAACGACGAAGAACGAACGACGAACGACGAAGAACGGTTGAAAATCTTCGCGAAATCACCCACAGAAACGTTATGGAAACGTTACGGAAGCGCCTCGGCTTGCATTTTCTTCACGGAAACAATTTTCCTCACCAATTTCAAGTGATTACGAAATGCCAAGAAAGCTGAACCCCTTCCTTCTTCACTCCTCCCTCTATTTATAGGAAAATAGGGGAGGAGCTTGCCACCCAGCTCGCCCAGGCGAGCCAGGTTGCTTCCTCCAGAAGCAACCGCCTTCTGGAGGAACAATCTGGAAGTCCCAAGTGGGTCTGGTTGCTATTTGCACCCCCTTTTTACTAAATACACCCCTTTGCTTTTTTTGGTGATTCTTTTTCCGTAACGTTACGAAACTTTACGAATTTCGTAACGATACTTGTTTTCTTTCCGTAAGGTTACGGAACCTTACGGGTCATGTAATTACTCCTTTTTTAGCTTTTGGAATGTTACGGAAACTCACGGATAGCGTAACAATACTTCCTTTTGATTTTCGGCATGTTACGAAATTTCACGGATTGCGTAACAATGCTTCCTTTTGATTTCCGGCATGTCTCGGAACTTTACGTATTGTGCAACAAAGGATGCCAAGTACCTCGAAGCGGTCAAACAAAGGTTTCATGCCATCAAAGAATGGTCCCCAGACGAAATTAGGGTATGACAGTTGCCCCTCTTTACTTACCTTTTATCGGAGATAAGAGGAAAGCAAAGATAAAACACTGATTTCGTCCGTCTTCCCCCTTTCCGTGATTAGTCTATGACGACTTCCGTCTCTCCTTCTTCTTTCTCTGCACAACCAAAACAAACACAAACAAAAAACACCAATAACATAATATACACATATACACATGTTTGGCGAAGGAACCAGTCGGGAAAATAACAAAAAAACAACCATATTTCCCAGTCACCGGAGGCTCCGCGCTTGATAACGGAGGACACATGAACAGTGCTAGGCAATCAACTCAAGGGGCTCCGAATAGGATGGTGGAGGATACACGAACAGCGCTAGACAATCAATTCATGGGGCTTCGGGCTCGATGGTGGAGGACGCATGAGCAGTGCTAGGCAATCAATTCATGGGTCTCCGAATAAGATTTGAGGGTGGAGGATAGGCGAACAGCGCTAGGCAATCAATTCGCGGAGCTCCAGACTTGATGGTGGAGGACGCATGAATAGCGCTAGGCAATCAATTCGTGGGGCTCCAGACTCGATGGTGGAGGACGCATGAACAACGCTAGGCAATCAATTCATGGGTCTCCGAATAAGATTTGAGGGTGGAGGATAGGCGAACAACACTAGGCAATCAATTCGCAGGGCTCCAGACTCGATGGTGGAGGACGCATGAACAGCGCTAGGCAATCAATTCATGGGTCTCCGAATAAGATTTGAGGGTGGAGGAGAGGCGAACAGCGCTAGGCAATCAATTCACGGGGCTCCAGACTCGATGGTGCAGGACGCATGAACAGCGCTAGGCAATCAATTCATGGGTCTTCGAATAAGATTTGAGGGTGGAGGATAGGCAAACAGCGCTAGGCAATCAATTCGCTGGGCTCCAGACTCGATGGTGGAGGACGCATGAACAGCGCTAGGCAATCAATTCATGGGTCTCCGAATAAGATTTGAGGGTGAAGGATAGGCGAATAGCGCTAGGCAATCAATTCGCGGGGCTCCATACTCGATGGTGGAGGACGCATGAACAGTGCTAGGCAATCAATTCATGGGTCTCCGAATAAGATTTGAGGGTGGAGGATAGGCGAACAGTGCTAGGCAATCAATTCGCGGGGCTCCAGACTCGATGGTGCAGGACGCATGAATGACAATCAATTCATGGGGCTCCGGATAAGATTTGTTGGCAGGACTGAATGGTCCACCGAATTTTTTCACCTAAAAAAGCGAACATGCTTTAGCAAGGAAAAATAAATCATTCGCGAGAGCACCATATCTTAGAGAAATAATATACCCATGCCAAAAGTAATTTTCCTTGTAACCGAAAATGAAGGGCAGGATATCAACATTTAGCTTTTAAATGAGCATTTAGGGGAAACGTCGGGTTAAACTGAAACTGAGAATAAAATCACTCATAGTGTATAAAAACTCACACAGGCAAGTGTTTTTCCCTAATCCCAAACCATAGCTGCACCATGACTTTATTTTGCACATGATTTCCTATCAAACCAAAAGATCACACGCACGATCACGGATCAACAAGATTTTCTTGGGGGTAGTGTTTTTGGAGAGAAAGCTGGGTGTTTCGATCTTTTCCTCTTTGTTTATGTGGGGCGGGATATCACCAGTTGAGAGCGACTTTGAATGGCAATCCCAAAGAAATAACCACTTTAAAAATTGGTTTTCCTTTGCCGGCAGTCATTTACCCTGCCGAAAATTTATCTGGTCGGAAGATCTTCTGTTCTCTTTTCTGATTTCCTGTATTGATCAAGAATTATTCTGTTTTTCCTCCGATCTTTTTTCCTTTTTTTACTTTCTTCCGATCTTCGATCGGGAATCCTTCTTTTCCTTTTCTTTTCTTTCTTTTCATTTCTTCCTTTCTGATCTTTGATTGGGAATTCTGATTTTAGCATGCGTTATTCGCTCTCCCTTGAAGAGATTCTGCTGTCCTTTTCTTCGGGAGAAAGGATGAGGATTATTTTCATGGGCCAAGGTTCAAAGTAGCTTAAGGTTGTGTCTCAACATGGTCTTTTCATCGTGCGAGCCCGATTTTGATATCTGGGGCAAAACAAATTCGTGTGTCAAGGTGTCGGTCTCGAGTTGAATTTCCATATTATTTCCACGAGGCATGCGTATCAATGATGATTTGGAAACAACTTGCAACATTCGTCATGGCCACAGCTAGGTGGGTACTCAAGCATCCAGTTTATGGCATCGTGATACTAAGGCTTGGGATTTACACAAGTAGACCCAATATTTCCAAATTATGTTCTTTCATCAGTTCAACGAATCCATCCATTCTCATCTCGGTTATTCTAGAAAATAAACTCTTAGCGTTAGTCTCTTGTTTTCAAAAGATATGTTTGCTCTCTACGAATGATTTATGCTTCCTATGACCATAACATGCCGACCTTCGAGGTCTTTCTTTCTCTTTTCTTTTTTTGTTTTATTTTTTCTATGTTTGCAAAAACTATACATCCATCATTATCTATGAGAAAAACTTTTCTTTGTACACCTACATTCCTATACACGACAAACTTTTTCTGTATACACACGCATTAAAAACTCTTTTTTTCTTTACATCAACACGGTCTATATAAAAAAACTCTATTCCTGTTCACATATTTCTTTTTCGTTTTTCAACGTAAACTCGTGGTTTATACAAAAAAATTCTTTATATACACTCGTTGCTCACACACAAGAATTTCTTTTCACGCATTATTTACACACACACAAAATCTTTCCATACATTTTTTATCTTACATATAAAAACTCATTTCTTTTCTTTATATATAGACATGACATTTGTTCACAACGCCTCTTTCTTTTTTCCTATTCTTGGCGTTATCATGATTTTTGTTCATTTTATTTTTAGTACGACGTTCCTAAATGAAAACTCTACACGGTTCCAGAATTTCAACAAACACTATCGACAATAACGAAGTAAGCACTAATGCAACAGTCCAAACAACATGTATGCACAAAACAAGAGTCAAACAAAACAAAAAAAATGTTAGTCCCTCAAGTTATAAAAAATAAAATGATATGTAACAGATAAGAGAGGAAACATAAAAGAGAATATGAATCTAGGGATCTCCCGGTCATGTGGTTCCGCTCCCTCCCAAGAAATCGAGTAAATTCGTCATCTCCTCATCCATGCGGGCCTCATCTGCATTGTCGGGAGCTTCTGCGGGCGCCTCCCCTGCCTGGGCCTCAGGCCAATCTCCGGGCCATGCAACCTCTGCCCTAAACTGATCTTGAGTAGGGTACACAAAAGGAGCAACACCCTGGCTCTGCAGACTGAGGCTAAGCTGGTAGAGACACTTATGGGTTTGCACCTGCCCCCTGTGGTTGGCCACTTGCTGGCGAACCAAGTTCTGTAAATACTGCTCCATGCCAAATGACCCAGTTGCATCAGCCATACGAGGTGGTGGCGGTGCATCTGCGGCCTGTGGTGCATCACCCTGCGCCTGTCTAGGTGTGCAATACTTCTCAATGAAGGCCCGGGTGATCGGCGGTCGAATCACCTTACTAGGTGTGACGGGAACCCCGTTTGACTGGCAGAGGCCCGTGATCAACGCTGGAAACCCCAGGGCCCTGTTAGACTTATATGGGTCTAGAGGGTGCCTGGTAGGTGGCATACCTACAAATAAATAAATGGCGTCAGCGATCAACTGAGCCACATGGACGCTCATCCGTGTCAGGATGGCATACACCAGCTGACACTTTGGTAGAGGGAGGTCGGAGTTATGATCGCTAGGCAGGACGTTGCTGAGCAGCAACGTCATCCACATCTGAGTCAAGGTGGTCATGCTGGTGCGCATGATCCGCACCTGTCTCCTGGCAGTGGTTCGGGCAAAATCCTGACCCGATATGCTTAACAGTTGGGCAATGGCCTCCTCGTCAAATCCATTGGCCCGATTCCTTCTCTGACTATACTCGCACTCTTGGCCCTCCTCTAACACTAGCGGGTCTCCCAGGAACTGGCTGAGGGCGTCTGCATCAAAAGGAATCCACTGGCCCCTTACCCATGACCGCATGTCCCGCACGCCCTCCTCCGTGGGCCAAGCATTGGCGTTAAACTCTAGGACTACATCTGGGTCGAACTTAGCCATGGGAGTGACCAGCGACGTCCAACACCGGCGAGCTATCTCTTCCTGAAAATCTGCGTACTCATCATCCCTGAGCTGGACGCGTCTCTCTCGGTGGAATGACCATCCTTTGATGGCCTCGAAACGCTGTTGGTGCTCAGCACTCCTGAAACAATGGCTGTCAAACTCGGGGGCGGCACTGGTCCCTTCAGCCATGTCGTCCTTCCTAGATCTCTTTGCAGAAAGCTTTCTCGGAGCCATTTCCTGCAAGGACAAACATTTGGAAAGTTTAGTTTACAAGGAAATGCTACTTTAAAGAAAAAAAAAAGGTATGCTAATCTTTTCGATTTAGAACAAACTTGTGCACACATTTCCTTAAAAAGAACATTTACCAACGTGCATATGCGTAAAAATATCCTACTATATATATCAACATACAAGGATATTCAAAACATTCTAGTTACCACACATATATATTTTTTGGAAAGAATACATATACGCATGCTCAAGGTATTGTGTCAAAATTACACATGTTCATATCCTAAGTATTTTGCTACCACAAACTACCTACGCACATTTGAAGTATTTTATTAACATACAAATTTTTTGTTGTTTCATTCACATTTATTTATACATATATGCACATTGGAGAGCCAATCTCACGTCATGCACCCACTTGCATTCAAAAAGGAACTTTCATGCCATCTATCTACACTTGAGGGGCAATTCCACATCATATATTCATTTGGGAAGCATTCTCGTGCTATTTTTGACATGGCTACATTTTTTGAAAGGCTCCTTATGCTACCTATCCACAAATATACATATTTTGAAAGGCATTTTTACACTACCTATCCTACACATGCATTATTTGCTATTCATTCACACTTTGCAAGGTATTTTTATGCCATATATTCACACACTTTGCAAGGCATTTCCGTGCTACATACATTCACATATATACATACCGTTGGAAGGTATTTTCCATGCTACCTAGGTGCAAGGTATTCCTCATGGGGCAGCCATATTTAAATTCTAATAAAAACCTCTTAAACATGTCCTAATATTCATGCCTTTTTACATTCAAAACCAAAACTTAGATTCCTAGGCGTAAGTCATGCTTCCTTGTATTGAAATTAAAAGCTTGGGTTCCTAGGCCTAGAATCGCATTCGGGCACTCATTTTAAATCCTTCATGCTTTCCCTATACATATACAACAGTCCCACAATCCCAAGCTTACAAAACCATGCTCATATGTCATTGAGGCATTTCACCGAGCACTTGGTGGGCGCATGTTTAGGCATGAATAGCAAGAGAGTGGGGGCAATGTGGCATGCCCGATTGCTTCAGAATGCACCCTAGGCCTAAGGCCATCCCTTACAACCCCCTAATTCAAACCAATCAAGCATGAAACAAAACCAAAATTGCCCCACCGATTTGAGCACATTCCCACAATTTAGAGCACCAAAAGAAGACCAAAATACATCAATGGAAAGCTAGAAAGCTCAAGGATGAGATACTTACTTGTTGGAGTGAGTAGGAATATCAAAAATGAAAGCAAAATGCAACCAAAGGTGGCTTGGGGGAGCAAAAACCGTGAGTTCCATGAGCTTTCTTTTTTTTGAATGAGGGGGGAAGTTTTTGAGTGCAGAAAACGTTTCCCTCCCCCTCTTTTAACCCAACTCGTACAGGGGTTGCTCGCCCAGGCGAGCTAACTTGTACCTTTTTTTTTTAGGGAAGACATGAACATGGCCCTCTACGGGTCGACGTTAGCTTACTCGAACCCCCTCAAGGTAGATTAGGCATCCATTATTTATTTTAAACAAAAAACAGTAATAATTACTGTGAATTTAAAGGATACTAGGCTACCTTGCAGCGGCGCTTTCTGTTTGTCTCGGGCTAGGCAAAGGATGATGACTTATTGGTCGTGACCCTAGCCTCTACTTGTGTCCGTCCCTAAGTACCAAAAAGTTGGTAACAACAATGTGTGGCAAACCGTGACCGCGTCGTCGTCCTACCTTGATTGGTTTCTGCCTTTGACCTTGTCTCGACCTCTGACCATTGCCTAAGACGATTCTGCCCCTGTTTATCACAAATTATGCATGCGTATGCGTATGCATGAATGTTTTCAAATGCAATAATCTTCTTAGTGAAAGCTGGTTGGGTTCAGTTTTAATTAAGCGCTTGGGGCACCCCATGAACTAAGCGAAAGGGCTCAGGTTATTACAAACTGCACATGGTTTAAAATAAAGTGAGGATTGAAGCCTCAAACCCATGTTCTCTTCTTTTAAAGAACTGTGACGAGACAATTACAGCAGACAGGAATCCCTGGAGGAAAGCAAGAAGAAAAACACAAAAATAAAAAGAACATGTAGCGGTTTCCTCAATTGATCCAGATTTCAAGCGTGATATCGCTTAACGACATCGGAGTTCACGGGCGAGGGTAGCTCCTCGCCATCCATGTTGGTGAGCACCAGAGACCCCTAGAAAAAGCCCTTTTCACAACGAAAGGTCCTTCGTAATTCGGGGCCCACTTCCCTCGATTATCTTTAACAGCGTGGGATATCTTTTTCAGGACAAGGTCCCTATGATTGAACTTGCGTGGGCGTACCTTCTTGTCGAACGCATTCTTTATCCTTTGTTGATAGAGGCGCCCATGGCTCATGGCCGTCAAACGCATACCTTCAATAAGGTTGAGTTAGTCGTAGCGTGTTTGAGCCCACTCTGATTCTTCTAGGCCCGATTCCGCTAGTATCTTCGGGGAATGGACCTCTACCTCAAATGGGAGTACTACTTCCATCCCATAAACCAAGGAATACGGTGTTGCCCCAGTAGAAGTTTGTACCGAGGTTCGATATCCATGCAGGGCAAAAGGAAACATCTCATGCCAATCTTTGTATGACACCATCATCTTCTGAATAATCTTCTTAATATTTTTATTTGCAGCCTCGTTCATCTTTGGCTGATACGGGGTGGAGTTATGATGCTGGATCTTGAAATCCCCGCACATTTCCTGCATCATTTTGTTGTTCAGATTGGTGCCATTGTCAGTAATGATCTTCCTGGGGAGTCCGTATTGACAAATCAGTTCCTTCTTTATGAATCTGACCACCACACTCCTCGTGACATTGGTATAAGAAGCCGCTTCGACCCATTTGGTGAAATAATCTATCGCCACAAGAATGAAGCGATGACCATTCGAAGCTTTGGGTTCGATGGCCCCAATGACATCTATCCCCCACATGGAAAAAGGCCAAGGGGCGGACATGACATTCAGAGGATGTGGTGGAACATTGACATTGTCCGCGTACGCTTGACATTTATGGCATTTCCTTACATGGGCGCAGCAATTGCTTTCCATAGTGAGTCAGTAATAACCCGCTCTAAGGATCTTCCTGGCCATAGCATGCCCATTGGCATGTGTCCCAAATGAACCCCTGTGGATTTCCTCAATCATGTAGTTCGCCTCTTTGGCATCTACGCATCGCAGGAGGGTCATGTCGTGGTTTCGTTTGTACAGGATGGTACCACTCACAAAAAAACCAGTAGCCAATCTCCTTAATGTTCTTTTGTCATTGTCGGAAATCCCTAGTGGATATTCTTTGTTCTCGACATACTATTTGATGTCGAAAAACCACGGTTTCCCATCTCGCTCTTCCTCTATCGCACAACAATGTGTCGGCTTGCCCCGAGATATGAATTCAATGTACGGCAGATCCCCGTGTGGGGCAAGTTGAAACATGGATGCCAAGGTGGCCAACGCATCGGCCATTTGGTTATCTTCCCGAGGTATGTGGTGGAAAGAAATGTTGTCAAAGAATTCGGCTAACTTCAAGATATGAGTTTGATAGAGTATCAACTTTGGATCCCTAGTTTCCCATTCCCCTCTCAACTGGCGTATTGCCAAAGCCGAGTCTCCATACACTTTGAGTAGCTTTACGTCAAAATCAATGGCCGCTTGAATCCCAAGGGCGCACGCTTTGTATTTGGCCATATTGTTGGTACAATCGAAACCTAGCCTGGTGGTGAAAGAAATACATTGATCATATGGGGATACAAGGACTGCCCCTACTCCATGGCCTAAAGCATTAGATGCCCCATCGAAACAAGCAATCCATTTGTCTATATCCTCGTGCGTCCGCTTCTCCTCGAATAGGGCCATGATGTCTTCATCCGGGAACTCGGGGTGCATCGGCCGATAATCTTGGAGGGGTTGTTGGGCCAAATAATCTACCAAGGCACTTCCCTTTATCGCCTTTTGTGTGACGTACACAATATCGAATTAAGATAGTAGTACCTACCACCTAGCGATTCGTCCCGTGAGGGCCAGCTTCTCAAAGATGTATTTCACCGCATCCATTTTGGAAATAAGCCACATGGTATGACTGAGCATGTATTGCCTAAGACGATGTGACGCCCATACCAAGGCACATCACGTTCTTTCCAACATTGAGTAATTCATCTCACAGGTGGTAAACTTCTTGCTTAAATAGTAAATGGCTTGTTCCTTTTTCCCAGAGTCATCATGCTGACCCAACACGCACCCCAAAGACTCATCTAAAACAGTCATGTACAGGAAAAGAGGTCTTTCTGTTACAGGTGGCATGAGCACTGGGGGATTCGCGAGGCTCTGTTTGATTTTTTTGAAGGCCTCTTGGCAGTCGCTGTTCCACAAGACCGCCTGGTTCTTACGCAATAGTTTGAAGATAGGTTCGCAGGTAGGGGTGAGTTGCGAGATAAATCTCGCGATGTAGTTCAACCTGCCCAAGAAACCTCGAACCTGCTTCTTCGTGCGTGGCTCTGGCATTTCAAGAATGACCTTCCCTTTCTCGGGATCTATCTTTATCCCTTTCTGGCTCACGATAAATCCCAATAACTTCCCCGATTTCACCCCGAAGGTGCACTTGGCGGGGTTTAGTTTCAGTTGGTATTTCCGCAGCCTTCCAAACAGCTTACGCAGATTGACAAGGTGTTCATCCTCGGCCCGAGATTTGGCAATCATGTCATCTACATAGACTTCTATCTCTTTATGCATCATGTCGTGGAACAACGCTACCATGGCACGCTGATAGGTTGCCCCAGCATTTTTCAGCCTGAAGGCCATCACTTTGTAGCAAAATGTTCCCCATAGGGTGACGAAAGTAGTCTTCTCCACATCTTCGGGTGCCATCTGCCATACCCTAATTTCGTCCGGGGACCTTTGCTTGATGACATGCGACTTTTGTTTGGTCCTTGTAAGGTGCTTGGCACCCATCATTAGGCAATTTGTAAAATTCCGGGGCATGCCGGAAAACAAAAGAAAATATTGATGCACAATCCGTAAGGTTCTGTGACACACCGGAAATCAAATAGAAGCATCGTTGCACAATTAGTGAGGTTCCGTAACATTCCGTAAGTCAAAAAGGGGATGATTATGTAATCCGCAAGGTTCCGTAACATTACGGAAAGAAAACAAGTATCGTTACGAAATTCGTAAGTTTCCGTAACTTTACGAAAAAAGAATCACCAAAAAAAAGCAGAGGGGGTGTACTTAGTAAAAATGGGGGTGCAAATAGCAACCAGGCCCACTTGGGCCCTCCAGAAGATTCCTCCAAAAGGCTGTTGCTTCTGGAGGAAGCAACCCTGCTCGCCTGGGCGAGCTGGGCGGCAAGCATCTCCCCTATTTTGCTATAAATAGGGGAGGAAGTGAAGAAGAAAAGGGTTCAGCCCCTTAGGCACTTCTCTCTCTTTCGAATTTGCTTGGAAAAATTGTTTCCGTGAAGAAAATCTATGCCGAGGCGCTTCCAAAACGTTTCCGTAACGTTTCCGTAAGGAATTTCGCGAAGGTTTCGACCGTTCTTCGACGTTCTTCATTCGTTCTTCATCGTTCTTCGATCTTCAACGGGTAAGTACCTCGAACCAAGCTTTTCGATTCATTCTATGTACCCGTGGTGGTCCACATTGTGTTTCGTGTATTTTTATTCTCGTTTTATTTACTTTTTATACCCCCTTTTGACGTGCTTAAGCCATTTTATTTAAGTCATTTCTCGCTTAACCTAAAAATAAAATAAATTTCCACCGATCGTTTGAATTGTATTATCCGTTAACTTCGGTTAAAATGAATTCCGACCGTTCGGTCGTGCCGTAACCACGTTGGAAATCAAAAAGAGGTAAAAAATAATATAATAATCAAAAAGACATCTTTTAGTAAAATAAAGCGGAAAATCAAGTGGACGTTTTCTCTTTGGGATTTCTCATTCTTAATCGAATTGACTAATAACTAAGGTGAAACTAAGGCTAAAATCAACTCGCCTAGTCAAGCTCGTCCATAAAAATAGGTTTTTGAAGTTTGTCATTTCAATTTCTTATTAAGTAAAATGGGTCATTTTTAAGGTCCAACGCCTTAAAATGATCACCTCTTAAGTAAAAAAAAAAAGAATCACTTGATAAAAAAGAACTACGTAGGTCTAATTTCCTCATCGTAATTGAGGAATACGTAGGAGCAAAGGGAAACACCCTTGTCGACCACAAAAAGAGAAAAAATATAAAAAGGGTATAAAGGATATAAGGACATAAAAGGGAACGTAAAAATCAAAGTCATGTTTGCACATTCGATTAAAGGCTGCCGTCCCTTGTGACGGACGTGTGGGGTGCTAACACCTTCCCCGTGCGTAAATACAACTCCCGAACCTTTCACTTAAAAGTTCGTAGATCGCGTCTTTTCCGGTTTTTCCGACTTTTTCCTCAAATAAACGTTGGTGGCGACTCCGCGCGTATTCCTTTCGTGGAACACGCATCCTGCGAGTCACGCGTCGCCCTCCCGCCGAAGGGTAGGTTGCGACAGTTGGCGACTCCACTGGGAACTGTTTTTAGAGAGTTAGGCCATTTAATCTTGTGCAATGTTTCACCGTGACTTACCCCTTTGTTGGTTTCCCTTCATTATGTTCTTGTGTATATAAACTCTTTGTTGCTTTTAGTGCGTTTTAAAATGTATGCATGAAGTAAATATTTATTCATTTAAAATGCACACAAACACCAACACTATTTGCACACACTGTGAGTGAAAAAGGGCCCTATACCCGGGTTCATGGGAGCATAAGGAGTGGAGGTGAATCTGTGATCATGCTAGGTCTCCGACTTGCTTGATTACAGTGAACCCTCATCTAGAGCTTTTCTCTTTGAAAACTTATTGTTGCTAGTAGTCCCTACTGCTGCAATATGTTCTTCGAAGAGGATGATACCTCTAGAAACCATCAAGAGAGATATGACTATCTTGGGGGTTATCACTAAATGCCTAGTTAGCTCTCTCCCTTATAGGTCCCTTAAATAGGGGCACGGAGCAAACACGCTGCATGCCATTTTTTCACACTGCCATGCATAAATAGTCATATACCCTTTTGCTTATGTTCAGTGAATATTGTCATACTATATACATTCCCGTATTGTGTCTTTTGCATATGCATTGCATACGGGTTCTGTCTTGATCCCCTCTATAGACAAATCAACCGAGGGTCCGGGTCACCGTCTTAAATACATACGTTGGGGCACTTTGCTACCCCTAGACGTTGTGTCTAAGAAGGAGACAGTTCCCCGGGCTCCCGCATTCCTAAGATACATCTATGTCATATGCATTCCTTCATGCATTCATCCATTCCACCCATGAGATGTCGGAGTTTTGATTTGCACCAGCTTTTTGTCTCACTTTAGTAAGCATGGGGACAAATCAAACTAGCAAGAGGTTTTACCAAGTCAAGGTTAAAGGCCTAGATACCACCAGCATCAAGGAATTAGGGCGGTTGATGGAACCCCTCCAAATGCAAGCCTTCCGCAAGATTTACGGAAAGATCTTAGAGTTGACCATAGCAGAGATATCCATAGAAGCCATTGCATCACTCACCCAATACTACGACCAGCCTTTGAGATGCTTCACGTTCGGAGACTTCCAATTGGTACCAACCATTGAAGAATTTGAGGAAATTCTAGGATGTCCTCTTGGGGAAAGAAAACCATACCTTTCCTCCGGGTGTCTCCCCTCTTTGAGCAGAATTGCAACTGTGGTCAAGGATTCAGCAAGAGGTTTGGATCGCATAAAACAGACTCGGAACGGCATAGCGGGCCTACCACGGAAGTACCTAGAAGACAAGGCGAGGGGTATGGCCAATCAAGGAGATTGGGTCCCGTTTATGGATGTGTTAGCTTTGCTAATTTTTGGGGTTGTCCTCTTTCCAAACGTAGATGGTTTGGTGGACCTAGCAGCAATCGACGCTTTCCTTGCATACCACCATAGCAAGGAAAGTCCGGTGGTGGCTGTCTTGGCAGATTTATTTGACACATTAAACCGAAGGTGAGAAAAAGTAGCGCACGGATCATCTGTTGCTTGCCCGCCCTCTGTGTTTGGTTGGTTTCACACCTGTTCCAGCAAGACACGAGGCATCCATGTCCGCTCCAGAGCCATCGCTCGTGTACTGAAAAGAGAAGAATAGATTGGGACCAGCTTTTGGCTGGGATAGGAGGTAGAACAATCAATTGGTTCCCCCGATGGAAGGAAGGAAAGGAGGGAGTCCTTTTCTCATGTGGAGGGTACCCAAACATTCCGTTGATAGGAACGAGGGGTTGTATTAACTACAATCCCGCGCTCGCTATAAGACAACTAGGGTACCCCATGAGGGGAGCACCGATGGAAGAAAGCATGTCTCCCTTCCTTATGAGGGATTTCGGCGCACAAAATTTCAAGGCTATACAAAGAATCCATAAGGCATGGGAAACCCCGTTAAGGAAAGATCAAGAACTTAGGGGCATTCGTAATGGCGCCATTGGTGGTTACCATGAATGGCTGAAAGTTCATATACGAGGTTTGGATTGGCTCGCCAAGTTAAAGGTCGTCAGCGAAGAGAGTTTTGAAGCACCGGAAGAGGACGAGGAAGTCCAAGCTCTCAAAAGCGAGTTAGGAAAGGCGAAACTTGTCAAGGAGAAGTTCAAGTTGGCCGCTACACACATCCAGAAGGAGTGTGTCGGATTACGGGAAGAGAATGCCACTACTGCACGAGCCCTTGAACAAGAGACCAAGAGGGCTCGCAAGGAAGAGTATGGCCGGAACAAATTTCGTGGAGCTCTGTGGGGTAGCAACAATGAACTCAAGCTGCGAAGGGAAGAGAGGGACCAGTCGCGAGCACATAGCATGGTTTTGAAAGAAGAGTTAGTTGCCTGTTCGAGGTCCAAAAGAAGCTTGTCTCAGCGTTTATGCGAGACGGAGACCAACATGCTAGCTATCATGCCAAGTACCAAGAAGAGTTAGGTCTAGCCACGGCCCACGAGCATAGGATCGCGGACGAGTATGCCCAAGTATACGCGGAAAAAGAGGCTAGAGGAAGGGTGATCGACTCTTTACACCAAGAGGCAACCATGTGGATGGATCGGTTTGCTCTTACCTTGAATGGGAGTCAGGAACTTCCCCGATTGTTAGCCAAGGCCAAAGCGATGGCGGACACCTACTCCGCCCCCGAAGAAATTCATGGGCTTCTCGGCTATTGTCAGCATATGATAGACTTAATGGCCCACATAATTAGAAATCGCTAGGAAACTTGTATGGTCTCTCAGACCTTGACTAGATACAACTTTTTGAAATAAAATGAGTTGGTCCCATGTTTCTACTCCAAAAAAGCTTGTGCGAATCAAATCACTCATGCATTTTATCTCTAGCATGCATTCTTTACCCACTCCTCACGTTTGATTTTTTTAGGGAAAAACACCATAACTAAACGCGCCACAAGGCATCCCTATCGCACCAGATCCAAATCTAGAACGATGGGTGATCAAGAGGAGACACAGGAACAGATGAAAGCCGACATGTCGACTCTGAAAGAACAGATGGCCTCCATGATGGAGGCCATGTTAGGAATGAGGCAGCTCATGGAGAAAAACGCGGCCACCGCTGCCGCTGTCAGTTCGGCTGCCGAAGCAGACCCAACTCTCTTGGCAACTACGCACCATCCTCCCTCAAACATAGTAGGACGGGGAAGGGACACACTGGGGCACGATGGCAGCCCTCACCTGGGATACAACCGAGCGGCTTACCTTTATGGATTGCCGCCCAACTACTCACCACCCGTCTTGCAAGACGATGCGGGCCATATTGCTTCTCCCGTCCTTGAAAGAGAGCCTCCTCAACAGCCCGACGAGGTCCACAAAGACCCTCAAGACTATGCTCGAAGGGATGTCGAGTTCTATCCCCCGATCCCCGAAGGGCCGGCACCCAGCACGTTGCCTCAACCCAACATCGCGACACACCCAATAGTTTTGTCCACGGAAGGACCGCCCCCGGCAACTGAAGAAAAGAGGAAGTTTGATCTCCTCGAGGAAAGATTGAGAGCCGTGGAAGGATTTGGGGACTATCCGTTCGCAGACATGACGGATCTTTGCTTAGTACCCGATGTTGTTATTCCCCCGAAGTTCAAAGAGCCGGACTTCGATAAGTATAAAGGGACGACTTGTCCCAAAAACCATCTCAAGATGTACTGCCGCAAGATGGGCGCACACTCTAAGGATGAAAAGCTATTAATACACTTTTTTCAAGATAGCTTGGCCGGAGCCGTGGTAGTGTGGTGCACTAATTTGGAAGCTTCCCGTATCTGTACTTGGAAGGATCTGATTACTGCCTTCCTAAGGCAATACCAGTATAATTCCGATATGGCTCCCGATCGCACTCAGCTGCAGAATATGTTCAAGAAAGAGGGGGAAACCTTTAAAGAATACGCACAGCGATGGAGGGACCTGGCAGCACAAGTAGCTCCTCCCATGGTTGAGAGAGAGATGATCACTATGATGGTAGACACTTTGCCAGTGTTCTACTATGAGAAGCTAGTAGGTTACATGTCGTCCAGCTTCACAGACCTAGTGTTCGCTGGGGAAAGAATCGAGGTAGGGTTGAAAAGAGGAAAGTTCGATTACGTTTCCTCCACGAGTGCGAATGCCAAAAGAATCGAGGCAACGGGGGCAAAAAGGAAGGAAGGAGATGCCCATGCCGTCTCTTCAACACCCGCGTGGGTCAAACCCCCGCAGACACCTCATGGTACCCATCAGTACGCGCAACATCACTCGAGCTTCTCGACTCATACCGGGAACACCTCTAGTTCAGCACCTGTGCAGCCTAAGGCACCCACCCAGAGGGAAGCTCCCCAAGTTCCAACTCCGAACACAACTCGCCCGGCCGGTAATTCCAACACAACAAGGAACTTCCCTCCGAGGCCATTTCAAGAATTCACCCCACTCCCAATGACGTACGAAGACCTCTTGCCGTCCCTCATCGCCAACCATTTGGTCGTGGTAACTCCCGGAAAGGTCCTCCAACCCCCTTTCCCAAAGTGGTATGACCCTAACGCAACTTGCAAGTACCATGGGGGTGTCCCGGGGCATTCCGTTGAAAAATGCTTGGCCCTTAAATACAAGGTCCAACATTTAATAGATGCTGGATGGCTGACTTTCCAAGAGGATCGGCCCAATGTGAGAACCAACCCGCTCACCAATCATGGAGGGGGAGCGGTTAACGCGGTTGAGTCCGATAGGCCGCGCAGGTCTAAACCTTTAAAGGATGTGGCAACCCCTAGGAGGTTTATCTTTGAGGCCCTACAAAAGGGAGGTGTGATTCCTCATAGTGGGCGTAAGGAGGATTCCTGTTTACTGCATTCCGGTGAGCTGCATGACATGGAAACATGTTTGGGAGTAGAGGAATTGTTACAGCAAATGATAGATCAAGGTCGACTGGAAGTTGGCAGTGAAGGAAGAGAAGAGCAGCATATATGCATGCAGTCCACGGATGGGAGCGGTGTTGCGAGGCCCAAACCCTTGGTGATATACTTCACCAAGGGCACAGCTTTGCAAAAGCCCGGACACCCCTTAGCAGCTAGACCTGTTCCTTTCCCATACCAAAATAGCCACGCAGTACCATGGAGATATACACCTCCGAGGGAGAAGGAAGAAGAAGCCACCGACGTCAGCTCGTTGTCGGCTAAAGTAACAAATATCACGGGACTGAGTGGTGTGACCCGTAGTGGTCATGTGTTCGCGCCTCCGGACCTACCAGTCCAACCCGCGGACGTCAAGGGAAAAGGAAAAGTGGGGGAGGAACAAGATGGCGAAGCACCCCACGCTTCGAATAAAGATATTCCGGCAAAAGGCCTTCCGGAGAAAAAGGATGGTAAAAAGGAGGTGTCGCTAGAGGAAGCCAGCGAGTTCCTCCGTATAATTCAGCAGAGCGAATTCAAGGTTATCGAACAGCTCAACAAAACCCCGGCCAGGGTCTCGCTGTTGGAGTTACTCATGAGCTCCGAGCCTCATCGGGCTCTACTAGTGAAGGTTTTGAACGAGGCCCACGTGGCCCAAGATATCTCGGTAGAAGGTTTCGGAGGGCTGGTCAATAATATCACTGCCAACAACTATCTCGCCTTCGCCGAAGAAGAAATCCCCGCCGAGGGGAGAGGGCATAATAAAGCTTTGCACGTATCAGTCAAGTGTATGGACCATATCGTAGCCAAAGTGCTCATCGATAATGGTTCCAGTTTAAACGTGATGCCTAAGAGCACTTTGGAGAAATTACCATTCAATGCCTCCCACTTAAAGCCGAGTTCAATGGTGGTTCGTGCCTTCGACGGCACCCGCCGAGAGGTTAGGGGAGAGATCGATCTCCCAGTACAGATAGGCCCTCACACCTGTCAAGTTACCTTCCAAATAATGGATATTAACCCCCCCCCCCCCTACAGGTGTCTGCTGGGGCGCCCGTGGATCCACTCAGTAGGAGTTGTTCCCTCAACACTCCACCAAAAGTTGAAATTCGTAGTGGAAGGGCATCTGGTCATCGTATCAGGCGAGGAAGACATCTTGGTGAGCTGCCCATCCTCTATGCCTTATGTGGAAGCCGCAGAGGAGTCATTAGAAACCGCTTTCCAGTCTTTTGAGGTGGTAAGCATTTCCTCCGTGGACTCCTTCTCTGGGCAAGCTTGCCTGTCCGATGCAGCAGTAATGATGGCCCGAGTTATGTTGGGGAACGGTTACGAACCCGGGATGGGTTTAGGCAAAGACAACGGCGGCATAACTAGCCTGATAAATGCCAAAGGAAATCGTGGGAAGTATGGTTTAGGCTATAAGCCCACTCAGGCAAATATAAAGAGAAGCATCGCGGGAAGGAAGAGCGGTGGTCAAAGCTCGCGGTTGATACAAGAAAGTGAAGGAAGCCCGCCCTGCCACATAAATAGAAGCTTTATAAGCGCGGGTCTGGGAGACGAAGGTCAAGTGGTCGCGGTATACGAGGATGATGTTCCTAGTACATTGGATTTGGTACGACCATGCCCTCCTGATTTCCAGCTGGGAAATTGGCAAGTGGAGGAACGCCCCGGCATTTACGCAACGAGCATAATGTAAACCTTTACGGTTTTAAAAGCTCTATAGTTGGGCCTAGGCTTTAGAGTTTTTCCTTTTGTTAAGGCTTTGTGTCTTTTGTTTTTGAATTTATGATACAAGGATCTTTCTTCATCTGTTCCTACGTCTCTACCCATTCTCATTCATTTGCATGTTTACTTCTTTATTTCTGAAACGGCAGATCCGATGACGAGTCCCCCGAAGGTACTAATACCTGGGACCCGCTTATCAACTTCGAGCAAGAAACGAATCCAATGGAAGATGAAGGGAACGAGGATGTGGGATTTCCCCCATAATTAGAAAGGATGGTCGCCCATGAGGACCAAGAAATGGGACCTCATCAAGAAGAAACAGAACTAGTAGACTTGGGAGTTGGCAGTGGAAAAGGGGAAGTAAAGATAGGCACAGGTATTACCGCACCTATCCGTGAAGAATTAATAATCCTGCTAAAAGACTACCAAGACATCTTTGCTTGGTCATACCAAGATATGCCCGGTTTGAGTTCTGACATTGTACAGCACCGATTACCTCTAAATCCCGAGTGTTCCCCGGTAAAGCAGAAACTGAGAAGGATGAAGCCCGAAACATCCTTGAAGATAAAAGAAGAAGTGAAGAAGCAATTTGACGCTGGTTTTCTGGCCGTCGCTCGGTATCCGGAATGGGTTGCTAACATTGTACCGGTCCTTAAGAAAGATGGGAAAGAACGAATGTGTGTGGATTATCGAGACCTGAATCGGGCCAGTCCCAAGGACAATTTTCCTTTGCCACACATCGATATCCTCGTGGATAACACGGCCAATTTCGCTTTATTTTCCTTCATGGACGGTTTCTCCGGCTACAATCAGATAAAGATGGCACCAGAGGATATGGAAAAGACTACCTTCGTCACCTTGTGGGGGACGTTCTGTTACAAGGTGATGTCCTTTGGACTCAAGAATGTCGGGGCAACTTATCAACGGGCCATGGTAGCTTTGTTCCATGATATGATGCATCAAGAGATCGAGGTCTACGTGGACGACATAATTGCTAAATCCAAATCCGAGGAAGAACACCTTGTCAACCTGCGGAAGTTGTTTGAAAGGCTTAAGAGATATCAATTAAGGTTGAACCCCGCCAAGTGTACCTTTGGGGTCAAATCAGGGAAATTGCGTGGTTTCATCGTGAGCCAGAAAGGGATAGAGGTAGACCCCGAAAAGGTAAAGGCCATCCTTGAGATGCCAGAACCTCGTACTGAGAGGCAAGTCCGAGGCTTCCTGGGACGCTTGAATTATATTGCCAGATTCATATCGCAGCTCACCGCCATTTGTGAGTCGTTGTTCAAACTCTTACGCAAAAACCAAACTGATTGCTGGAATGAGGATTGCCAAGAGGCTTTTGGAAGGATCAGAAAGTGCCTTATGAATCCTCCCGTGCTTATGCCACCAGTACCTGGAAGGCCTCTCATCTTGTACATGACAATCTTAGACGAGTCAATGGGGTGTATGCTGGGGCAACATGACGAATCCGGAAAGAAAGAGCGTGTTGTTTACTACCTAAGTAAGAAGTTCACGACCTGTGAAATGAATTACTCCTTGCTCGAAAGAACGTGTTGTGCTTTAGTATGGGCATCCCATTGCCTAAGGCAGTACATGCTGAGCCATACTACCTGGTTGATATCCAAGATGGACCCGGTTAAGTACATCTTTGAAAAGCCAGCTCTCACGGGACGAATCGCCCGGTGGCAAGTCCTGCTATCCGAGTTTGATATAGTCTACGTCACCCAAAAGGCGATAAAAGGAAGCGCCTTAGCAGATTATTTGGCTCAACAGCCTCTTAACGACTATCAGCCCGTGCATCCTGAATTCCCTGATGAGGACATCATGGCCTTGTTTGAGGAAAAATTGGACGAAGATCGGGACAAATGGACCGTATGGTTTGACGGAGCGTCAAACATTCTAGGCCATGGCGTTGGGGCAGTATTGGTCTCTCCGGACAATCAATGTGTACCTTTCACACCCAGGCTAGGATTCGACTGCACTAACAACATGGCCGAATATGAAGCATGTGCCCTAGCCGTCCAGGCAGCAATTGACTCCAATGTCAAACTACTCAAGGTATACGGCGACTCAGCGTTGGTAATCCATCAGCTGAGAGGGGAATGGGAAACTAGAGATCCCAAGCTGATACCCTACAAAGCCTATATCGAGGAATTGGCTAAGACCTTTGATGAGATCTCCTTCCATCATGTTCCCCGCGAAGAAAATCAAATGGCGGATGCGCTCGCTACTTTGGCGCCTATGTTCCAGCTAACGCCGCACGGGGATCTACCCTACATTGAATTTTGGTGTCGTGGCAAACCCGCGCATTGTTGCCAAGTAGAAGAGGAACGGGACGGAAAGCCTTGGTATTTTGACATCAAGCGATATGTCGTAAGCAAAGAATACCCGCCAGAGATTGTCGACAATGATAAGAGGACATTGAGAAGGTTGGCAGCCGGTTTCTTCATGAGTGGAAGTATACTGTATAAGAGAAATCACGACATGACACTCCTGCGATGTGTGGATGCCAGGGAGGCAAGTCACATGATCGAGGAAGTCCATGAGGGCTCGTTTGGAACGCACGCCAATGGGCATGCTATGGCTAGGAAGATCCTAAGAGCAGGTTATTACTAGCTTACCATGGAAAATGATTGTTGTGTCCATGTAAGGAAATGCCACAAATGTCAAGCGTTCACAGATAATGTCAATGCCCCACCACATCCTCTGAATGTCATGTCTGCCCCTTGGCCTTTCTCCATGTGGGGAATAGATTTCATCGGGGCCATTGAGCCCAAGGCCTTGAATGGTCATCGCTTCATCCTCGTAGCGATAGATTGTTTTACCAAGTGGGTCGAGGCGGCCTCCTATACCAATGTCACGAGGGGTGTGGTGGTCAGGTTCATTAAGAAAGAGATCATCTGCCGATATGGTTTGCCTAAGAAGATTATCACGGACAACGGCACCAACCTGAATAACAAGATGATGGGGGAAATGTGTGAGGAGTTTAAAATCCAGCATCACAATTCCACACCCTACCGGCCAAAGATGAATGGAGCCGTGGAAGCGGCCAATAAGAATATCAAAAAGATTATCCAAAAGATGACCGTGTCATACAGAGATTGGCACGAAATGCTCCCATTCGTGTTACACGGTTACCGAACTTCAGTGCGAACGTCAACCGGGGCAACGCCGTTCTCATTGGTATATGGGATGGAGGCTGTATTACCATTTGAGGTAGAAGTCTCGTCATTAAGGATCCTGGCAGAATCTAGATTAAAGGAATCAGAGTGGGCCCAAACGCGCTATGACCAGCTCAACCTCATTGAGGGTAAGCGCTTAACGGCCATGAGTCATGGGCGCTTGTACCAGCAAAGAATGAAGAGTGCATTCGACAAGAAGGTACGCTTGCGCAAGTTCCATGAGGGAGACCTTGTGCTAAAGAAAATGTCTCATGCCGTCAAGGACAATTGAGGAAAATGGGCCTCAAACTACGAAGGGCCTTTTGTTGTGAAGAGGGCTTTTTCCGGAGGAGCCCTGGTGCTTACCAACATGGATGGCGAAGAGCTACCTTCGCCTGTGAATTCTGATGTCGTCAAGCGATACTATGCTTAGAATCTGGGGCAATTAAGGATGTCACTGCATGTTCTTTATCTTTACGTGTTTTCTGGATTTCCCCCAGGGATTCCCCGTCTACTATATCTCTCGTTACAATCTTTCAAAGAAATGAACGTGGATTCGAGGCTTTAGTCCTCACGTTGGTTTCAAACCTTGCGTTAATTTGTGATCACCTGAGCCCTTCCGCTCAGTTCATGGGATGCCCCAAGCGCTTAATTAAAATTGAACCTAAACCAACTTTCGCTAAAATTTGTTGCATTTGAAAACATTCATGCATACGCATACACATGCATATTGTTGTGGTAAAACAGGGGCAGGATCATCTTGAGCTACCTTCTGGGGTGGGGATAAAACATGAACAGCGAAAACCAACCAAGGTAAGACAACGACGCGGTCAGGATTGGCCATACCTGGTTGTTTATTACTTGCAGGTACTAGGGAACGGATGCAAATGGGGATGGGGTCACGACCGACTGATCGTCGCCCCTTCTCTGCGCTAAACAAGCAGAGAACGTCGCTGCAAGGCAGCCCCGTATCCTTTGTATTCACAGTTTTCTTTTACTATTTGTTTGTTTTAAAAATAATTAATCAACGCCTAATTCTAACTTAAGTAAGTTCAAGTTAGGCAAAACGCTAACCCATAAGGAAGGAGGGGACATGGTTAATGTTCCTCTCCAAAAAAAAAAAAAAAGTGCAGGTTAGCTCGCCTGGGCGAGCAACCCCTGCACCAAAATATAAAAGTGACAAAAAGGGGGACGTTTTTGCATTCAAAAACTTCTTTTCCCCTCTTTCAAAAGCCATACCCACGAAATTTACGAGTTAGCACCCCTAGGATCTCTACTTTTCGCATTCTTCGATTCCGTTTTGGCACTTTTATTCCTCACCAACAAGTAAGTGTTCCATCCTTAAGCTTTCTAGCTTTTCATTGGTGTATTTTGATCTCCTTTTTGTGCTCTAAATTGTGGGAATGTGCTCAAATATGTGGAGCAATTTTGGTTTGTTTTCTTGCTTGATTGGGTTGAATTGGGGGTTTGTATGAGATGGCCCTAGGCCTATAATGCATTTTGAAGCAATGGGATATGCCACATTGTCCCCGTTCTCTTGCTATTAATTCCTAAACGCGCGCCCACCAAGTGTTCGGTGAAATGCCTCAATGGCATTAGCGCGTGGTTTTCATAGGGAAACAACCCATGGGGCATTTTGGTTTGCACATATTTTCTATTTTTTGAGACATGCATTCATTCCCGAAAAGGCTAGAGTAATTGCCCCACATATATCCTAGGCCTAGGAACCAAAGTTTTATGTAAAAGAACACAAGAGTGGGTGCGTATTGGGTAAAGTTACCCCTTTTTGGCCAGCAATCAGCTATGAGCCACGCTACAATAATTTCCCTATGCCTAGATGTTTAGGAATTTTGCTCATCATAAATGTGTAGGTTTAGAATAGGTAGCAAAATACCTTTGGCAATTTACACTTTGGGTGGGGTAGCAAAATACTTGAATGTATGTACATGTAATTTTGGGTAGTCAAAATGTCTCACAAAAAAATATATACGTATTACATGTTATGTAAAGAAAATACATTACAAAAAATACCTTTTAATTTGAATGCAATTTTAGTCAGCAAAAGAAAATATACTTGAATTTGCATGCGACTTTAGGTAGCAAAAACACTTGAAAAAAGCATGAAATGTAGCACCTTATTGTGTAGATAGCCAAGATTCATCACAAAGTTTGTATATGCATAGGTATTAGAAATACCAGAATGTGCACGTGTGCAATTTTTGGTAGCCAAGATGCTTTGAGTATGCATGTATGTAAATTTAGCCAAGGAAGTGCATGTGATGTAGGTAGCAAATACACCTTGGAAGTCCATATAAATAATCTAGGTAACGAAGGTGCCTTGATTGTGCATGGGTGCATTTTTCTTAGTTAGAAGAATATCTTGTGCGAGTGAATGTTCGTAAGGAAGTGTGTGCATGAGTTTGCTCTAAATTTACATTGATATTTGTGTTTATTGGAGGAGGTTGTACGCCATTTTTGTTTTAAGAGTAGCATTTCTTGGTAAAACTAACTTTCCAAATGTTTGCCTTCGCAGGAAATGGCCCCGAGGAAGCTTGCCTCAAAGAGGTCCAGGAAGGATAAGGCGGCCGAAGGAACTAGTTCCGCTCCTAAGTATGACAGTCACCGCTTTAGGAGCGCTATACACCAGCAGCGCTTCGAGGCCATCAAAGGATGGTCGTTTCTCCGGGAGCGACGCGTCCAGCTCAGGGACGACGAGTATACGGATTTCCAGGAGGAGATAGGTCGCCGGCGGTGGGCATCACTAGCTACCCCCATGGCCAAGTTCGATCCAGAAATAGTCCTCGAATTTTATGCCAATGCTTGGCCAACAGAGGAGGGCGTGCGTGACATGAGGTCCTGGGTAAGGGGTCAGTGGATCCTGTTTGATGCCGATGCTATCGGCCAACTCCTGGGATATCCGTTGGTGTTGGAAGAGGGCCAGGAGTGCGAGTATGGCCAGAGGAGGAACCGGTCTGATGGGTTCGATGAGGAGGCCATCGCCCAATTGCTATGTATACCGGGGCAGGATTTTGCCCGGACTGCTGCCGGAAGACGGGTGCGGATCATGCACACCAACATGACCACCCTGACTCAGATATGGATGACTTTGCTGCTCAGCAACGTCCTGCCCACCGATCATAATTCCGACCTCCCCCTGCCAAAGTGTCAGCTGGTGTACGCCATCCTGACGCGGATGAGCATCCATGTGGCTCAGTTAATCGCTGATGCCATCTATATTTTTGCAGGTATGGCGCCTACTAGGCACCCTTTGGACCCAGATAAGTCCAACAGGGCCCTGGGATTTCCCGCACTGATCACAGGACTCTGCCAGTCGTTCGGAGTCCCCGTTGCACCTACCAAGGTGATTCAGCCGCCCATCACCCGGGCTTTTATTGAGAAGTACTGCACCCAGAGACAGGCTCAGGGGGATGCTCCACAGGCCGTGGGCGCGCCACCACCACCTTATCAGGCTGGCCCGGCTGGGTCGTTTGACATGGAGCAGTATTTACGGCATTTGGTTCGCCAGCAGGCAGCCAACCACCGGGCACATGTGCAGACCCATGATTGCCTATACCAGATGAGCCTCAGCATGCAGAGCCAGGGCTTCGCTTCTTTTTCATGCCCTACTCCAGACCAGTTCAGGGCAGAGGTCGCATGGCCCGGGGATTGGCCCGAGGCCCAAGCAGAAGAGGCGCCCCCAGAAGCTCCCGGCGATGGAGAGGAGGCCCACGAGGACGAAGAGATGGCCGATTTGCTTGACTTCTTGGGAGGGAGTGGAGCTACATGACTGGGAGATCCCCAGATTCATGTTTTCTTTCGTATTTCTGTTATCATTTATATGTTATGTTTTGACTTGAGAGACTAATGTTTGTTTTTGTTGTTTCGATTGTCATTTGTACAGTGCATACATTTTTGTTTGAATTGTTGCGTTAGTGTTTATATCATTACTATCAATGATGTTTGAAATTCTGGAACCGTGTAGAGTTCTTCGTTTAGGAACATCGTCCAAAAATAATAATAAAATAAAACAAACAAAAATCATGATAAAAATAAAAATAAGAAAATAAAAAAAAGAAGAGAGCAAGTAAGAAAAAAGAGAGGAAAAAGGAAAATAAGTTGTTTAGCTGAAAAACCAACATGCTTTTGAAAAGAGATGACTTCCAACTTTTCTTTGAAAAATTCACTGATCATAACTAGTTTTTGGAAAATGTGTGTGTACACCCGAAGGGTGAACGCTGTGAAATTTCCCCAGACGCCCAAAATGGACTCGGATGAATGCACAAATTGATAAAAGAACATATTTTGGAAACATTGGGTTGACTAAAGTGGAGGAAATGAATCCTGAGCCCTAGCATCACATGACCATAAAAATTTGACACTTGAGTGTCCGCATAGGTGCATGCATGACCAGTTTTGCATAAAATTTCCAAATCATCATTTTTTCATTTGTGTCATGGAAATAATGTGGGGCATCCCTTTTTGTCCTTGAACCAAACCAAACCCTGACATGTATCATGCCTAGCCATTCTACAAGTCTTGAGCCAAAATCCGGACTCACCATAAACCTTGACCCAGGGTGAGAATGTCAATCCTTACCCTCGGAAGCAAAAAAAGAGAAGGAAAATTTCCAATCAAAGAAAAAGAGAAGGAAAATTTCCAATAAAAAAAAAGAGAGAAGGAAAATTTCCAATCAAAGGAAAAAAAGAAGCAAGGAAATTCCCAATCAAAGAGTGGGAGAAAGCGAAAAGAAAGGAAAGAAAATTCCAAGTCAAAGAAAAAAGAATGGGAGAAAGTAAAAAAGAAGAAAGCTCCTTGTCAAAGAAACCAGAAGAAATGTGCAGAGAGGTCTTTGGACCGGACAATATCTGAGCAATACAGAATTGTCACCAAATGAACAAAAAGAAGGAAAGGAAACCATGACCTAAAATGGTCTTCTCCCTTTAATTGCCAACCAAAATCTTGTGCGCTAGCGACTTTTTCGCCCCGCACTAAACAAAAACAGAAAAGGAAAAAGCCAACAAAAAAAATCAAAAGCCAAAAACACACAAAAGCCGAAAAACCCATCAAAAGAACCCATTCCCAAGGGAAGTCCTATTGATCCATGATCACGCATGTAATTTTTGATTTGATAGGAAATAATTTGCAAAATCAAGTCATGACATATCTATGGTTCGGAATTAGGATAAAACACTTACCTGTGCGAGATTGATACACTTTGAGTGGATTTCTTCTATTTTTGTCGAACCCAGTGTTTCCTCTAAATGGTCATTTAGAAACGAAATGCTAACATCCAAAATCTCATTTATGGTTATGGGGGATTTCATCAGCAGACTCTCCTTCCCTGGTAGACGCATTGTTTGTCACTCAAAAAAGCATATGCTGCTCTAATCGGTTGGAATATTTGTCTCTTTGCTAAAGCATGTTTGCATTTTAGTGGAGAAAACACCGAGACTTTTTCAAGTCTCACAAGTTATCTAGAACTACGTAGGTCTGAGTTCCTCATTGGAGGATACGTAGGAGCAAGAGCCTCGCTTTTGTCGACCACACCACCTTTTGTTGTCATGACCCAAGAGCTGGTAGCCCGCGGAGACACCTTACGGTTATCCGCACCTCGTCATTCAGTGACCCCAAGTGTGATTGATGAGCAAAGGCCAATATGGTCATCTGCGCCCTTTCCGGAGATGTCAACATCTTCCGGTGGAGACTCTTTCAAGTCTCACAAGTTATCTAGAACTACGTAGGTCTGAGTTCCTCATTGGAGGATACGTAGGAGCAAGAGACTTGCTTTTGTCGGCCGCCCCACAAGATCTGTCATACTGACCCTGAGGTCATGTGACATGCAGAGACAAATTATGGTCATTCCGCACCCCTTTGCCATTCAGACACAGTCGTGTCCGATGGCACGCAGAGACAAATTATGGTCATTCTGCACCCTTTTGTCATCCAGAGGCGGCGGGCCCGATGACATGCGGAGACAAAATTTGGTCATTCCGCACCCCTTTGCCATTCAGACACAGTCGTGTCCGATGGCACGCAGAGACAAATTATGGTCATTCTGCACCCTTTTGTCATCCAGAGGCGGCGGGCCCGATGACATGCGGAGACAAAATTTTGTCATTCCACACCCCTTTGCCATTCAGACACAGTCGTGTCCGATGGCACGCAGAGACAAATTATGGTCATTCTGCACCCTTTTGTCATCCAGAGGCGGCGGGCCCGATGACATGCGGAGATAAAATTTGTTCATTCCGCACCCCATTGCCATTCAGACACAGTCGTGTCCGATGGCACGTAGAGACAAATTATGGTCATTCTGCACCCTTTTGTCATCCAGAGGCGGCAGGCCCGATGACATGCGGAGACAAAATTTGGTCATTCCGCACCCCTTTGCCATTCAGACACAATCGTGTCCGATGGCACGCAGAGACAAATTATGGTCATTCTGCACCCTTTTGTCATCCAGAGGCGGCGGGCCCGATGACATGCGGAGACAAAATTTGGTCATTCCGCACCCCTTTGCCATTCAGACACAGTCGTGTCCGATGGCACGCAGAGACAAATTATGGTCATTCTGCACCCTTTTGTCATCCAGAGGCGGCAGGCCCGATGACATGCGGAGACAAAATTTGGTCATTCCGCACCCCTTTGCCATTCAGACACAGTCGTGTCCGATGGAACGCAGATACAAATTATGGTCATTCTGCACCCTTCGTCAATCGCGGCCGACAAAGCCATTGACACGCGGAGATTTACATCATCTTCCGCACTCACAAGATCTGTCATACTGACTTTTGAGTCACGCTGAAGGGCGGAAATACCCGAGTGGTTATCCGTATAAACATTCTTTTGCTATCTGTAAGACAGAACGCTTGATAGCAGGCAGAGACTGACATCGTCTTCTGCACCTTTTGTTCCCCCGGGAACAACGAGTCATTTGCATGCGGAAATTTTATGGTCACCCGCGACTCTCGTCAACCGAGAGGAACGAAATTAGTGTCTTATCTTTACTTTCCTTTTATCTCCAATAAAAGACAAGTAAAGAGGGGCAACTGTCATACCCTAATTTCGTCCGGGGACCTTTGCTTGATGACATGCGACTTTTGTTTGGTCCTTGTAAGGTGCTTGGCACCCATCATTAGGCAATTTGTAAAATTCTGGGGCATGCCGGAAAACAAAAGAAAATATTGATGCACAATCCGTAAGGTTCCGTGACACACCGGAAATCAAATAGAAGCATCGTTGCACAATTAGTGAGGTTCCGTAAGTCAAAAAGGGGATGATTATGTAATCCACAAGGTTCCGTAACATTACAGAAAGAAAACAAGTATCGTTACAAAATTCGTAAGTTTCCGTAACTTTACGAAAAAAGAATCACAAAAAAAAGCAGAGGGGTGTACTTAGTAAAAATGGGGGTGCAAATAGCAACCAGGCCCACTTGGGCCCTCCAGAAGATTCCTCCAAAAGGCTGTTGCTTCTGGAGGAAGCAACCCTGCTCACCTGGGCGAGCTGGGCGGCAAGCATCTCCCCTATTTTGCTATAAATAGGGGAGGAAGTGAAGAAGAAAAGGGTTGAGCCCCTTAGGCACTTCTCTCTTTTTCGAATTTGCTTGGAAAAATTGTTTCCGTGAAGAAAATCTAAGCCAAGGCGCTTCCGAAATGTTTCCGTAAGGAATTTCGCGAAGGTTTCGACCGTTCTTCGACGTTCTTCATTCGTTCTTCATCGTTCTTCGATCTTCAACGGGTAAGTACCTCGAACCAAGCTTTTCGATTCATTCTATGTACCCGTGGTGGTCCACATTGTGTTTCGTGTATTTTTATTCTCGTTTTATTTACTTTTTATACCCCCTTTTGACGTGCTTAAGCCATTTTATTTAAGTCATTTCTCGCTTAACCTAAAAATAAAATAAATTTTCACCGATCGTTTGAATTGTATTATCCGTTAACTTCGGTTAAAATGAATTCTGACCGTTCGGTCGTGCCGTAACCACGTTGGAAATCAAAAAAAGAGGTAAAAAATAATATAATAATAAAAAATACCTTTTAGTAAAATAAAGCGAAAAATCAATTGGACGTTTTCTCTTTGGGATTTCTCATTCTTAATCGAATTGACTAATAACTAAGGTGAAACTAAGGCTAAAATCAACTCGCCTAGTCAAGCTCGTCCATAAAAATAGGCTTTTGAAGTTTGTCATCTCAATTTCTCACTAAGTAAAATGGATCATTTTTAAGGTCCAACGCCTTAAAATGATCACCACTTAAGTAAAAAAGAATCACTTGATAAAAAAGAACTACGTAGGTCTGATTTCCTCATCGCAATTGAGGAATACGTAGGAGCAAAGGGAAACACCCTTGTCGACCACAAAAAGAGAAAAAATATAAAAAGGGTATAAAGGATATAAGGACATAAAAGGGAACATAAAAATCAAAGTCATGTTTGCACATTCGATTAAAGGCTGTCGTCCCTTGTGACGGACGTGTGGGGTGCTAACACCTTCCCCGTGCGTAAATACAACTCCCGAACCTTTCACTTAAAAGTTCGTAGATCGCGTCTTTTCCGGTTTTTCCGACGTTTTCCTCAAATAAACATTGGTGGCGACTCCGCACGTATTCCTTTCGTGGAACACGAATCCCGCGAGTCACGCGTCGCCCTCCCGCCGAAGGGTAGGTTGCGACACCATCTTTATCTGATTATACCCTGAGAAACCATCCATGAAGGAGAAAAGGGCGAACTTGGCCGTATTATCTACCAGTATATCAATGTGTGGCAAGGGAAAATTGTCTTTAGGACTGTCTCGGTTTAAGTCCCGATAGCCTACGCACATTCGCACTTTGTCGTCCTTTTTTGGAACCGGGACAATGTTGGCTACCCACTCTAGGTATCGAGCTACAACCAAGAAACCCGCATCGAACTGCTTTCTCACTTCTTTAATTTTCAAAGACATTTCAGGTCTCATCCTTCGTAGATTTTGCTTAACCGGGGAAGACCCAGGATTCAGTGGCAACTTATGCTGCACAATGTCGAGGTCCAGACCTGGCATGTCTTGGTACGACCACGTAAAGATGTCTTGATATTCTTCAAGAAGGGTTATCAAACCTTGGCGGATAGGTGCGGTCATACTGGTTCCTACTTTCACTTCTTTCTTTCCCTCCCTGGTCTCTAAGTTTATTAGTTCGGTTTCCTCTTGGTGAGGCTTCATTTCGTGTTCTTCCTGAGCGATCAACCTCTCTAACTCTGGTGAAAGGACGTCTTCTTCCTCTTCTTTGTTTATTGTTTGACTTACTTCTCGGTCAAAATTGATTATCAAATCCTCGTTGTTAGGATCCTCAAAGAATCGACCCTCACATCTATACCAATCAAGACAAAAACAAAAACATGCAAAATGATATGAGAAAAGGTGGAATCGCAAGAACAGATGAAACAAGATCTCTTTGTTATTTAATAAGGTAGATGTCACAAAACAAAAGAGAAAGGAATTTATAGCCTCTAATTACATTGAATTAGCGGTATAGACTTCCGACTGGATCATCATGCGCCAGTTTCCCACTTGGGAATTGGGATGGCATGGTCGCACAAAACTTGGCGGATCTTGTGGAGACTCCTCTCCTATTGCCGCCACCTCTTCCTCGAACATTATCCCGGCACTTGTGAAACACTGGGTAACATGGCCGGGCCATGCCCTATCTGCCCGGAGACTTGACGGCGCATTCCTTCTTCCCGGTTTCCCGGGTTCATACCCCAACCCATATTTGTACGGTTCCCCCTAATGTCAACCACATCGACATTCCTGTGGCTGTCCTTGCCCAGACCCATTTCGGGCTCATAACCGTGCCTGAGCATCACCCGTGCCACCATTAGGGCCGCATTAGAGAGACAAGGTAGCAACGGACTCGTTTCCAAAAAGGCACAACTCACCACTTCGAAGGATTGGAAAGTTGTTTCCAGTGATTCTTCCGCTGCTTCTACATATGGTGCGGAGGAGGGGCAGCTCACCAACATATCTTCTTCACCTGACACTATCACCAAGAGTCCACCAACTGCGAATTTCAATTTTTGGTGAAGCGTCGAAGGGACCACTCCTAGCGCATGAATCCAGGGTCTCCCCAAAAGGCAGCTATAGGCGGGATTTATGTCCATCACTTGAAAAACCACATTACAAGTGTGGGGGCGTATCTTAAATGGGGAAGTCGATTTCCCCCATCACCTCCCGCCGACTACCGTCAAAGGCTCGTACTACCATCGAACTCGGTTTTAGACGTGGCGCATTAAAAGGAAGTTTCTCCAAGGTGGTCTTTGGCATCACATTTAAACTTGAACCATTGTCGATGAGCACCTTAGTGACGACATGGTCCATGCATCTGACAGACACATGTAGAGCTTTGTTGTGCCCTCTCCCCTCGACTAGAATCTCTTCTTTCGCGAACGTGATATAGTTATTGGTAGTATATGATTAACAATTCCTTCAAAACCCTCAACTGAGATGTCGTGTGCTACGTGGGCTTCATTGAGGACCTTTACCAATAGTGCATGATGAGGCTCAGAGTTTATGAGCAGTTCAAACAAAGAGATCCTTGCCGGAGTTTTATTCAGTTGCTCAACTACTTTAAACGCGCTTTGTTGGATGAGATGAAGAAACTCATGAGCCTCTTCCAAGGTCACCGCCTTTCCTTGAAGACCTTCTTTCTTTTCAGCTCCTTTTACCACCGGGGGATCCACTTCTTTTGAGAGGGGTGGCCATGTCTACGGGCTCTTGGATCAAGGGTGCTTTCCCTTTGGAGGGCAATTCCGCCGAGTGAGGGTAAGCGAACACCTGGCCACTGCGGGTTACGCCACTAAGGCCGGTAATGTTGGTCACCTTGGCTGACAAGGAGTCAACCTCGGTTGCAACTCTTTCTCCAAAAGCGGGAGGGGTATACTTCCATGGAACAACCTTATTGCTTTGATAGGAAAACGGCGTTGGCTTGGGCACTATCGGGGGGTACATGGGCCTGGAGCCGGTCACATTCCTAGTGAAACATATTACTAGGGCTTTGGGGGTTGGGGGAACTTTCCTTTCTTCCGACTGCATTCAAATCTGCGGTTCTTCCCTATCTCCCTTGGACACTTCGAGTTGCCCCCAATTCATGAGCCGTTGAAGTAACTCTTCCACCGCGGGGCAGGTTTCCATGTCGTGTGATTCCCCGAGATGAAACAGACATTCGTCACTTTCGCCTCCGCCACGAGAGACCATGCATGTTGCCTGCAGCGACTGGTAGATGAATCGTCTAGACGTAGCCGCATCTTCTAATCTCTTTGACCCTGACGACCTGTCCTTTTCGATGGCATTTACGCTAGCCCCTCCATGAATGGCTAGTGGATTGGTTTTAACGTTGGGGCCCTCTTCTTGAAATGATAGCCAGCCGGCATTTATTAGGTGTTGCACCTTATACTTGAATGGCAGGCAAGAGTCAATGTTGTGTCCGGGGGCTCCACTATGGTATGCGCATGTAGCATTCGAGTTGTACCACTTAGGGTATGGTGGCTGGAAGACCTTCCCGGGTATGGCCACCACCAAATGATTTTCCAATAATGAGGGCCACAACTCGGAATATGCCATGGGAATAGGAGCAAACTCGTCTTTCGGGGGGCGTCGTGCATTGTTATAGCTCGCGCCAGGGGTTGTATTATTGGCAGGCCGGGGAGTGGCTGGAGCTATGTGTTGGGCAGGCGTTTTTTCTATTGCGGGAGGCCCTTCCACTTGAGTTGGGAGGGAACTTCCGGCTCGGATCGAAAAGTTCGGGTGGTTGTGTTGGTATGAGTTTTGGGCATTTTGGGGCGCTTTCATCCATGTTGGGGCGGTGGTGACCGCGTGGGTATCTCCTTCCTTTTTCCGTGTGCCCACCACTTGGGCTCTTCTATTTTTGTTGGGGGCAACATTGGAGGCATATTCAAACTTGCCTTTTCTCAGCCCGGACTCGATTCTTTCTTCGGTGAAGACGAGGTCTGCAAAGTTAGCCGGCATATATCCTATCAGCTTCTCGTAGTAGAACGTGGGCAATGTATCTACCATAATCGTGATCATTTCCCTTTCAGTCATAGGCGGGACGACTTCGGCTGCTAGGTCTCTCCACCTTTGAGCATATTCTTTAATGGACTCATGTTCCCGCTTGGTCATGCTCTGATGTTGGTTCCGATCTAGAGCCATATCCGTGTTGTATTGGTACTGCCTAATGAAGGCGGTTGCCAAGTCTTTCCATGACCGGATCTAAGAAGCTTCCAGATTGGTGTTCCACGCCACTGCTGCTCTGGCTAAGCTGTCTTGAAAGAAGTGCATTAACAGCTTTTCGTCCGTAGAATATGCCTCCATCCTTCGGCAATACATCCGAAGATGACCTTTTGGGCACGTCGTCCCTTTGTATTTATCAAAATCTGGTACTTTAAACTTGGGGGGAATGATGATGTCAGGTACCAGACACAGATCCGCTAAATCCGAGAACGAATAGTTGTCGAGGCCTTCTACCGCTCTCAGCCTCTCTTCAAGTAGATCCATATTTCCCTTGTCTTTTGCAAAGGGAACGAGTTCCTTAACGGGTGCGGATGAAGACGGGACGTGGCGGACTATGTTTGGTTGGGGCAATTCATGGGGGGCTGGATCCTTGAGGGGAAGTAGAGGGCCTAGATGGGCATCTCCTTCATCATCTTCTTGCAGAGGATAGTCGGCATGAGGAGGGAGCTGCCCCTCGAAGGTAGGGGCTTGGCTCAAATCGTCTGGAGCGGTACGGGGAGTGAAGTCTGGAGGCAAACCATAAGGGTAGGCTTGAGGACTATACCTCCGATTAAAACCCGTCGTGTTTCTATCTCGACCTAAGTTTATTGCGGGCTATAGCACCGGTTTTGCTTCCCTAGCTGTATTGGAAGCGGCCACCATAGCATTATCTTCTATAGATTTTTGAAGCTTTAGCATGGCCTCCGTGATAGAAGCCATTTGATCTTTTAAGGCCGATAGGTCGGCCTTCATCTATTCTTGCACTCCCTCTTCGTTATCCATCTTACTTCTGGATCGAGTGTTATAGGGGTGCCTTTGCGCTTTTTTAGTTATGGTGAGTTCCCTAAAGAAACAAACATTGGTGAGTATGACACCAAAACATGAATATGCTAATGAATGATCAGAGCACTTGGATCCACCTCAAGGCCTTTTTAGACAACGTGATGAGTTTCAAAACTTCTCTTTTTATAAAAAGGAACAAAATCTTTTATCTAGCCAAGATCATACAAAAGTGTTACAACAGAACCTAACAGTTTCTAATTATATGGGCCATTAAATATATCATGTGTTGACAGTAATTGATTAGCCCGTGAATTTCCTCTGGGGCTGAACACACTTCAGCGATGGCCTTTGCTTTGGCTAGTAGTCACGGGAGGTCTTGACTTCCATTTAAGGTCAAGGCGAACCTATCCATCCACATGGTCGCTTCTTGATGCAATGCATCAATCACCCTCCTCTTGCTTCCTTCTCGGTGTACGCTTGTGTGAAGTCCTCTACTAGCTTTTGTTCATGGGTCAAAGACTGCTTTAACTCTTCTTTGTACTGCCCTATTATAGCTAGCATGCTTTGCTCCGTGGCTTCTAAGTGTTGGGCAAAACTCCTCTTAGATCTTGAGCAAGCAGCTAACTCTTCCTTTAAGATCAGGCCATGTACTCGTGACTGGTCTTTTTCCTCTCTCCGGAGCTTGAGCTCATTGTTGCTGCCCCACAGAGCTCCTCGGAATTTATCTCGGCCATACTCTTCCTTGTGAGCCCTCTTGGTTTCTTGTTCAAGGGCTTTCGCGGTAGCCACATTTTCCTCTCGTAACTCGGCACACTCTTTCCGGATGCTTGTAGCAGCTGACTTGAACTTTTCTTTGGCGAGTCTTGCCTTTCCTAGCTCTGATTTTAGAGCTTGGACTTCTTCATCCTCTTCCGGAGCTTCGAAGTTCTCTTCGTTGATAATTTTCAACTTGGAGAGCCAATCTAACCCTCGTGTATGAACTCTTAGACATTCATGATAACCACCGATGATGCCATTACGGATGCCCCTAAGTTCTTTATCTTTCCTTAACGGGCTTTCCCACGCCTTGTGGACTCTTTGTACAATCTTGAGACTTTGCGCGCCGAAATCTCTCACAAGGAAAGGCGAGAGGCTCTCTTCCGTCGGTGCTCCCCTCATGGGGTACCCTAACTGTCTTATGGCAAGTACAGGATTATAGTTAATACAACCCCTCGTCCCTATCAATGGAACGTTTGGGTAGTCCCCACATGAGAAGAGAACTCTTTCCTTTCCTTCCTTTCATCGAGGAAACCAGTTGATTGTGCTGCCTCCTATCCCAGCCAAGTATTGGTCCCAATCTACTCTTCTCTTTTCAATGCACGAGTGATAACTTTGGAGCAGACACGGGTGCCTTATGTCTTGTTGGAATAGGTGCGAAACCAACCACACACAAAGAGCGGGTAAACAGCAGACAATCCGTGCGATGTTCTTCTCGCACCTTCGGTCAAATGTATCAAATAAGTCCGCCAAGATAGCTACCACCGAGCTCTCCTTGCTATGGTGATATGCAAGGAAAGCATCAATTGCGGCTAGGTCCACCAAACCGTCCACGTTTGGAACGAGGACAACCCCAAAGATTAGCAAAGCTAGTATATCCGCAAACGATACCCACTCTTCTTGACTCACCATATCCCTTGCCTTGCCTTCCAAGTATTTCCGCGGTAGGCCCACTACTTCGTTTCAAGTTTGCTTCATAGATCCAACTCTCCTTCCGAATCTCCGATCACAGCTGCAATCTTGCTCAAGGAGGGAAGAAACCCGGAGAAAAGATACGGTTTTCTTCCCCCAAGAGGGCATCCTAATATCTCCTTAAATTCTTCAACAGTCGGTACTATTTAGAAGTCCCCAAACATGAAGCATCTCAACGGCTGATCATAGTATTGGGCGAGGGATACAACGGCTTCCGTAAATACCTCCACTGTGGTCAAATCTAAAATCTTTCCGTACACTTTGCGGAAGGCTTGCCTTTGGAGGGGTCCCATCAACCGTCCCAACTCCTTAAGGCTGGTGACATCTAGGCCCTTAATCTTGACTTGATAGAATCTTTTCCTGTTTTGATTTGTCCCCATCATTTACCTAAAAAAGGGTGGATCAAGGCTCTGATATGAATGATGCAATGCGCATGCATGAAACGAAAAGAAAAACAAGTGGTAATTTACATATGCGAGACTGAAAAAGATCCATCTTTTTAATACTACGTTCTAGCCATTGTGGCGCCCCAACGTATGCATTAAAATGTGACGCATTACTCTAGAGAGACAAAACATCACTAGCTATACAGCAAAACTACAATTTATGTGCTATTCGCAGAAGAATGCATGAGAACAAATGGCAAAGAGCGTGTTTGCTCCATGCCCCTATTTGGGGACCTATAGGATAATGTCTAGGGCTCTCTAATAACTACTCCCAACGATCCATATCTCACATGGCTGTTTTCTAGAGGTATCATCACTCAAGATAATAATATTGCAGCGGTATGGAATACCAGCGACAACACATTATAAAGAGAGAAAGCTCTAGACGAAGTTTCACTATTATCAAGCAAGTCGGAGACCTAGCATGACCATAGATTCACCTCCACTCCTTAAATTCCCATGGACCCGAGTATAGGGCCTCTTTTTTACTCAAACCCGTGGGTGCTTAGAATGCAGTGTAAAAATGTGGAAAAGACAACATTTATTATATTTACACAATTCGAAAAAAAATGCACACACCAAGTTTCACAATTCCACAATTTCCTAAAATAGGCCTAACTCACAAAAACAGTCCCCAGTGGAGTCGCCAACTGTCTCAACCTACCCTTTTGTGGGCGAGCGAGGCGAGGCTCACGGGTGCGTCTTCCAAAGGAGGAAAATGCGCGGAGTCTCCACCAACGTTTATTTGTGGAAAACGTTGGAAAAACCGAAGGAAACCGGTCATGAAGAATATTCCAGATTCGGGAGTTGTATTTACGTTTGAGGAAGGTATTAGCACCTCTCACGTTTGTCCCAAAGGACAACAGCCTTAATTTTAGAATTGTGTGAAATTGTGTACCTAAACTTTTATTTCTTTTTATTTTTGAGGTCGACAAAAGCGGGGCTCTTGCTCCTACATACCCTCCATCGAAGAGGAAATTAGACCTACGTAGTTTTTCTTAAAGGGGGAATCAAGCGATTCTTTTTACTTGGAATGTGGTCTTTTTAAGGCGTTGGACCTTAAAAATGATCCATTTTTACTTGGTAAGAAAAACTGAGGTATTGAACCTTAAAATCCTTTTTAGTGATTTTTTTGCGAACGAGCTTGACTTTGCGAGTTGATTTTAGCCTTAGTTTCACTTTAGTTATTAGTCAATTCATTTAAGAAAGAGAAATCCCAAAGAGAAACGTCCGATTGATTTTTTTGCTTTATTTTACTAAAAGATATTTTTGGATTATTATACTATTATTTTACCTCTTTTTGGTTTCCAACGTGGTTACGGCATGACCGAACGGTCGGATTTCATTTTAACAGAAATTAACGGATATTACAAATCAAATGATTGGTGGAAATTTATTTTATTTTTTGATTTGGCGAGAAAATGACTTAAGTAAATGACTGAAGCACGTCAAAAGGGGGTACGGAAAGTAAATGAAACGAGAATAAAAGTACGCGAAACAAATGGGGACCACCACGGGTACATAGAATGAATTGAAAAGTTCGATTTCGGGAACTTACCGGTTGAAGACCGAAGAACGACGAAGAACGAACGACGAACGACGAAGAACGGTTGAAAATCTTCGCAAAATCACCCACGGAAACGTTAAGGAAACGTTACGGAAGTGCCTCGGCTTCGATTTTCTTCACGGAAACAATTTTCCTCACGAATTTCAAGTGATTACGAAATGCCAAGAAGGCGGAACCCCTTCCTTCCTCACTCCTCCCTCTATTTATAGGAAAATAGGGGAGGAGTTTGCCACGCAGCTCGTCCAGGCGAGCCAGGTTGCTTCCTCCTGAAGCAACCGCCTTCTGGAGGAACAATCTGGAAGGTCCAAGTGGGTCTGGTTGCTATTTGCACCCCCTTTTTACTAAATACACCACCCTTTTGCTTTTTTTTGGTGATTCTTTTTCCGTAACGTTACGAAACTTTATGAATTTCGTAACAATACTTGTTTTCTTTCCGTAAGGTTATGGAACCTTACGGGTCATGTAATTACTCCTTTTTTAGATTTCAGAATGTTACGAAAACTCACGAATTGCGTAACAATACTTCCTTTTGATTTCCGGCATGTTACGGAATTTCACGGATTGCGTAACATTGCTTCCTTTTGATTTCCGGCATGTCTCGAAACTTCACGTATTGTGCAACAAAGGGTGCCAAGTACCTCAAAGCGGTCAAACAAAGGTTGCATGCCATCAAACAATGGTCCCCGGATGAAATTAGGGTATGACACCATTAAACCAGTCATTATTTAGGGACGCCACAATTGGTGGTATCAGAGCAAAAGTTGGATTCTAGTGAACCTATCCATGGTCTTACTGTGTGAATGCTATGTATCTATGAAACTTGGAAGTAGGTTTCGGGGAGTGACGTTAAGTCACAAATTGTGTGTAATTCTACCTTCTTGTCTTAAGAGGGAAAGTGAAATTGATTTAGCAGAATTGTTGTGTATATATATAGAGAGAGAGATATTGTTATAACTGTCGTAGCCTATATGGTACACTCTCTCAGTAGAATTTCATGGATACAAATTGCTTCCCTACAGGTTAGGTATGGCAGGACGTGGTAGGGATCAGAACTGTGATGTCCTAGACTGCATCACAGATGTGCTGGAAACTCTAGTGCAGGAACTTGATGTGGAGCCGGAAGAGTATCGGGGACTCATGGCTTTCCGTAAGAACCACCCGTCGAAGTTCAGTGGGGACTATGATCCAGAAGGTGCTAGGTTATGGTTAGCTGAGACTGAGAAGATTTTCGAGGCGATGGGTTGCCTCGAGGAGCATAAGGTCCCTTATGCGACGTTCATGCTCCAAGGAGAAGCTGAGAACTGGTGGAAGTTCGTGAAACCTACATTAGCAGCACCTGCAGGCGTGATTCCTTGGAATGCCTTCAAGGACAAATTCCTAGACAACTATTTTCCATGAGATCTCAGAAAGCGAAAGGCGAGGGAATTTTTGGATTTGAAGCAAGGAAACATGTCTGTTGGAGAATACACGACCAAATTTAATGAACTTCTACAGTACTGGCCTCAATACCAAGATGCTCGAAACGAAGAAGACTTATGTGCTCAGTTTGAGAATGGGCTTCGACTGGAGATTCAATAGGCAGTTAGCTACATGCAGATCATAGATTTCAATCAACTGGTGACAAAGTGCCGAATATTTGAGGACAAGATGAAAGAGAGGCAAGCCAGAGGTTTTGGAGGACCACAAAGAAGCCACCCTTTTAGAGGAAACAGTAATAACAGGATGAAGCCATATTCCAGCAACAAGGGGAAACAACCTATGGCTACGTCCAACATGAGCCTGTCAAAGGGGACTGGGGTACAGTGCTTTCAGTGCGGAGGACCGCATCTTAGGAGAAATTTCCCACAACTCCAGCAGACATAGGAAAATCGTTGCTATATTTGTCGCAAGGTAGGCCATTATGCTTGGGAGTGTAGAATGACTGGGAGACCAACGGTAACTGCCAATTCTAACACAGTCAATCGTGGATCTACTAATCCCACAAGGAGCGGTAATGTTAGCAACAACAATAACACTAGTGGTGGAAGACCAAAGGTACCCTCCCGGGTATTTGCTATGAGTGGATCAGAAGCTGCTGCCTCCGACGATTTGATACAGGGTAAGTGTTTGATTGCTGATAAACTGCTAGATGTACTCTATGATTCGGGTGCCACACATTCATTCATATCTCATGCATGTGTGGAGAGGTTGGGGTTATGTACGACGGAGTTACCATATGATATCGTGGTGTCTACTCCGACTAACGAGCCTGTAACCACCTCTCGAGTGTGTTTGAAGTGTCCTATAATTGTTGAGGGTCGATCTTTTATGGCGGATATGATTTGCCTACCTTTAGCTCATCTAGATGTGATCTTGGGAATGGACTGGTTATCTACTAACCATATCTTTCTAAGCTGCAAAGAGAAGATGCTAGTATTTGGTGGAAATGTAATCCCGAAAGAACCATTGAAAGGGAATGTTGCCAACGATGGAGTGGGGGATGTTCGAACCTACATGGTGTTGTTCTCCCTGAATGTGCAGGAGGTCTCTGAAGTTAGCAGTATACCGGTGGTGTCAGAATTCCCAGAGGTCTTTCCTGATGACATTTGTGAATTACCACCTGAGAGAGAAGTGGAATTCATTATTGACTTGGTGCCTGGGGCGAATCCAGTGTCGATCGCGCCCTATAGGATGTCTTCAGAAGAACTAGCAGAGGTGAAGGCACAAGTGCAGGATCTCTTAAGTAAATAATTTGTTCACCCAAGCGTATCACCGTGGGGAGCGTCGGTCTTACTGGTTAAAAAGAAGGATGGAAGTATGAGGATGTGCGTAGACTACCGGCAGTTGAACAAAGTCACTATCAAGAACAAATATCCCCTACCGAGGATAGATGATTTGATTGATCAATTAAGGGGAGCGATGGTATTTTCAAAGATCGATTTGCGATCGGGGTATCATCAAATCTGAGTTAAGAAGGAAGATATTCCAAAGACTGTGTTTCAGACTCGGTATGGGCATTATGAGTATTTAGTCATGCCATTTGGAGTGACTAATGCTCTGGCTATCTTCATGGACTATATGAACCGTATATTCCATGATTACTTAGATCAGTTTGTGGTTGTGTTCATTGATGATATCCTAGTGTATTCAAGGAATAAGAAGGAGCATGAAAAGCACTTGAGAATTGTGTTGCATATCCTGAGGGATAGGAAATTGTTTGCCAAATTGTCGAAATGTGAATTTTGGTTAGAGAAAGTGCAGTTCTTGGGGCACGTGATTTCTAAAGATGGGGTTGCGGTGGACTCGATTAAAGTGGAGTCGGTTATGGAGTGGCAACAACCGACAACTCCAACCGAAGTTCAAAGTTTCTTGGGGTTGGCCGGCTATTATAGGAAATTCATTGAGGGATTTTCTAAGTTAGCGCTACCCCTAACTAAACTGACTCGTCAGAATGAGAAGTTTGTCTGGAATGAGAAATGTGATCAAAGCTTCCAAGAGTTGAAGAGGCGATTGACAACAGCTCCAGTGTTAATTTTGCCCGACCCTAAGAGACCATTTGAAGTGTATTGCGATGCGAGTGGGCAAGGCTTAGGGTGTGTATTGATGCAGGAAGGAAGGGTAGTGGCTTATGCTTCACGCCAATTGTGTCCTCATGAAGTTAACTATCCGGCCCATGATTTGGAACTAGCAGCTGTGGTCTTTGCCTTAAAGATTTGGAGGCAATATTTATATGGTACTCGTTTTGAAGTTTTCAGCGATCACAAGAGCCTCAAATACTTGTTCGATCAGAAGGAACTCAATATGAGGTACCGAAGATGAATGGAGTTCCTCAAGGATTATGATTTTGGTCTTTCCTACCATCCAGGAAAGGCTAATGTAGTAGCCAACGCACTGAGTCGGAAGTCCTTATACGTTGCGACCATGATGATTCTAGAACAGAGATTGATAGAGGAATTTCGAGATCTAAATCTAGCAATCGAGATGCAACCCAAGAGCTTATTTGTGGGAGCGTTGCGGATCACCAATGAATTTGTAAATCACATACGCGAGGCTCAACAGGATGACCAGTTTCAGCAAGGCAAAGTGTTAGATGCAATGGGAGATAAGGATGTGGAGTTTAAAAAGGATACAACCGGGTTAATTAGATTCAAGGGGAGGATATGTGTACCGGCATTAGATGATTTGAAAGTTAAGATCTTGGAAGAAGCACATAAAAGTCGTCTTAGTTTCCATCCAGGGATGACTAAGATGTACCAGGATTTGAAGAGAAGTTTTTGGTGGCATGGCATGAAGAAAGATGTAGCTGAATATTTAGCAAAATGTTTGACATGCCAAAAGGCCAAAGCTGAGCACCAGCGACCATCAGGAGAATTAAAGCCACTAGAAATTCCGAAATGGAAATGGGAGAGCATATCTATGGATTTTGTATCTAGTTTACCCAAGACGAGTCGTGGACACGATGCTGTGTGGGTCATAGTAGATCGACTCACCAAATCTTCTCATTTTATTTCGGTAAATATGAAATATAAAATGGAGAAGTTAGTAAAGTTGTATATCAAAGAAGTAGTAAGGTTACATGGAATTCCTTCCAGTATCGTATCAGACAGGGACCCGAGGTTTACCTCGCGATTTTGGACAAGTCTGCATGAAGCATTGGGGACAAAGCTGAAGCTCAATTCAGCTTATCATCCCCAAACAGATGGTCAGACTGAGCGAACCATTCAGACTCTAGAAGATCTACTCCGGGCATGTATTATAGAGCAACAAGGCAGTTGGATGGAATGTTTTCCATTGATTGAATTTACTTACAACAGCTACCAAGCCAGCATTGGTATGGCACCTTTAGAAGCTCTATATAGGCAGAAGTGCAAAACTCCTCTTTGTTGGTACGATGATGGGGAAGCAGTACTCCTTGGGCCTGAAATGCTACAACAAATTACCGAACAAGTGAAATTGATTCGAGAGAAAATAAAAGCATCCCAGGATAGGCAGAAGAGCTATTATGACAGAAGGAGAAAGCCATTAGATTTTCAAGAAGGAGAACATGTGTTTTTGAAGGTTTCTCCTGTAACTGGAGTCAGAAGAGCTCTCAAATCTAGGAAGCTGACGCCCAAGTATTTGGGTTCGTATCAAATTTTGAAGAAGGTTGGGCCTGTAGCTTATCAAATCGCTTTACCTCCGAGCTTATCGAATTTGCACCCTGTGTTTCATGTCTCTCAACTGAGACGATACAAACCAGATCCATCACATGTACTCGCACTGGACGAAGTACAAGTGAAGGATAACCTCACCTATAAAGCAACACCTCAGAAGATTACTGATCGAAGAATGAAGTCGCTAAGAGGAAAAGAGATCGCGTTGGTGAAAGTGCAGTGGGGACCCGACGAGGGTGATTCAACTTGGGAGTTAGAGGATAGGGTGAGAGAGTTGTACCCAAGTTTGTTCCTAGAGTAGTTAATTTCGGGGACGAAATTCCTTAAAGGGTGGGAGTATTGTGACATCCGATAGAATTTCTACCCGGAATTTTGTAAGTGTTATATTTAAATAATTATATATATATATATATATATATATATATATATATATATATATATATATATATTCTTGGTAGAAGTATATACATTAAGGGAAAGATACGCGGGTGAGACTAATTAACGAAGAGTAACCCATAACCAAACGATTATAGATTAATTCCCAATTAATTAGTCTAAAAATTATCGTTTTGCGTGCAACTTAAAAGTTAACAAAACCAACCTCTGAACCACGCTCAGGGTCTCACTTTGAGCGTTTTGATATATATGTATTGCCTACTTTCGAAAACGGGCCCCAACGGGTGCAGAGAAACGCGAGAAACTGGAACCAGAGAGGCAGCATGCAAACTGAGGCAGGATTTTTTCTTCTTCTTTATGACTGAGTATGAGGTCAAATCAAAGGAAAAGGTGGGCCCATTTAGCTCCAATTAAAATAGGACATGTGGCATTTGCTTTTTGAAAAGAAAATGAAAAAAAGAAAAGAAAACCCTTTTTTATAAAAAATCCAAATCCTCTCTCTTTTTTTCAGAAACTTTCAGCAGCCCTCTTTCTCCCTCCACGTTGCTTTTTTTTTCTTCCTCTTCTTCTCCACCATTGTTGCCTCGTTTGAAGCTCCAAATTCCCCTTCATTTCTATCCCAAATTGCAAGGAAAAGCTATTTTCGGAGTCTAGGAGCCTACCTCTACTTCGTGGGGCCTTAAATTTCAGGTAAGGGTGGACTTCTTCTCACTTGAAATTTGTGGGTGTTGGGTTTTTGGGAGCTATAATGGGTAGTTCTACTAGGTCATTGCTTTAGGGTAGTTGTTTGTGAAGGAAATTGTTGAAATTATGCTAAACTTGAAATGTTTGATGTAAGCAAAACTACCCATGTTGATTTAGGGTTTAATAATGATGCTTTGAGATATATGTATACTTAAAAGGTAGATAGAAAACTGGTAGAGAGGATGGGGAGAGTTAACTTAGAGTTAAATGTGAGAATGGTAGTGTTGTAGGTGGAAAAGTGTGAGATTTTGAGGGTTAGAAAGCCAAATTTGGGGTTAGTGGAAATTGGAGTCTAAAGTGAGTTGATTCTAGTTTAGAATGCCAATTAGGACTTGTAGAAAATCTTGGTCAGAGCAAATGAGGAAAATGAGTGACAAATGTGAAAGAAAAGAACCATTTATAGGGTAAATTGGGTGTTGAGAGGTCAAATTTTGAATAGGTGGAGATTTCACCTTAAAATCAGTTTGAGCAAGTCTAAATCAATGTTATAGACTTGATGAAGATGAGAGTTTACTCCAAAATTACCCAATTTTCATTTTCACCTTTCAAACCATGAAAATTCACTAAATTTGATGGGTTTTGGATACCTAGAATTTGATTTACCTGGATTTGAAATTTGTTTTTGGCTTGTGCATGATTTGTACATGGTTTAGGACTTGTAGGATCCAATTTGAGTAAAATTGGATGCATGCAAGCTGGATTTCGAAATCTGCAAAATTATGCAGAAAAAGCTGTCAAATTGTGCAGCAAAACTGCCAAATTATGCAGAAAAAAATGGTTATGCAATGCTAGTTTCTGCTGTCACGGGACAGGTAGTACATCACGTGTTCTAGACATTCTCTAGCAGATCCCAACGGTCAAAATTTAGATTTCTGTATTAGGAACCTCCAGTAAAATTTTCAAGGCGATCCAATGGTTAACAAATCGGAACAGAGAGGATTTTGCTGAGGTATGAGGGTAGGAAAAACTCTGTGGAATTTGAATGAATCTTGTGCAAAGATTTCTGCCTCCACTGTATTTTTCATTGTGTAAGGTAGTTTCATGACAAATGGAATTGAATTGTTTGCATATTGTGAAAGCTTGGAGGGGTTGATGGGGACCCGGTGCTGAGAGGAACGAGGAGAAGGCTACGTACGTGCACATGAGCCAAATTTAAAGGTGGGCAACTGGGGATGGTGTGCTTATGCCTGGCTTGTGGAAATGGGATAGTTGAGTTGTGTCATCGCTCGATTGCCACCTAGTACCACATATGACGGGTGCCCCATAATCCAATAAGCTTGATGTGAGAAAGCGTGGAAGAGTCAGTCTTCCTACTTTTATTTGTTGACCACAGAGTGGTACCTGGAGATATGTCGCGGGGGTCAGGAGACCTTGGGGGCGTCAGGTGGGGTGCTATTGCCCAAAACCAAGCTTGGCCAATCCCGACCCAACTCGGGCATAGTCAGTCAGTGAGAACCTGTGACGTACCTAAGCAGGAGAGCTCCTGGCAGTCAACCAATAAAAGAACAAAAGTCCACAAAGCAAGGAGGCTTGTGTGGTGGCTGGCCAGCTATCTAGTTTGTGTCATATCTGAAAAATCCCCTCTGGTAATCGATTACCATTTGTGGGTAATCGATTACAGGGTCTAAAAATTGAAACAGGACATTCAGTAGCCTCTGTTAATCGATTACCAATGGTGTGTAATCGATTACAGTGTTATATGCTATTGGTAATCGATTACCAATTGTGTGTAATCGATTACACGGTGTCATATGCTACTGGTAATTGATTACCATTTATGTGTAATTGATTACACAGTGTAACTTTCAGGTTCCAATGTGCAAAGGCTGTTGTAATTCGTTTTGGGGCACTGGTAATCAATTTCATATTGTGGTAATCGATTACCAGAGAGGAAATCCCTTGAAAAAGACATTTTGACTATGCGTAGCCGTTATGGGACGCATTGTATTGGTACCTATGTAATTAGATTTCTTGTGAAAGAGTCTACCCTTTTTCTTTTATCTCTTGTAGATCGCGATGGCAGCGCAATTGATCCATGATCGCGTTGTGATGGAGTGCCTAGAGGGTGTTTGGGAGACCCTCGAAGGCAATGAGAGGTGCCGATTTCGTGGCACAATTCGACTCACTACTACTTCACTAGTACATCCGGAGCAATCCGCACGCACACTTCAGCAGCCTGTGGAGTGGATACTACCTACACCTACTCCATATCGACTAGTTGAGCCGATTCAAGTGATAGAGGTGTCATCCTCTGAAGAGGATCTTGAAGAGGTCCCAGAGGAGTTACCTCCTGAACCTGCTGTGGATGCCCCTGACTTCCCAGAGGAAGATGAGGACCCACTCCCTGATGTTGATTCTCCATAGGATATTATGTCAGTATCGGAGGCAGACTCAACAGAGGAGAGTGGCCCTGGAGGGACAACGAATAGTGATGACTCTTCATCATAGCATATGGCTCCTTAGATTAGGCGTACATACTTTTTGTGGGTGGGTGTATCTAGTTTAGACTGCTAGGTTTACTCTTTTCATTTTTTTTGGCTGGGTAGACCTCTTGTATAGAAATTTTGATGATTGTATATATTGTGGTTGAAGCCGCCACAATTGTTACCTTTGCTCTGGATGTCACTGTGCTATTTTGCAAACTCCCATATTTTGGAAAGTTTTAGATGATAAAAACAATTATGTTTTATCTTGTTATTTGAAAAAAGAAATGTTAACGAACTTTATTTGAAAAGAGTTTACTGACCGCACCTTATTATCTTTCACGTGACGACCTAAAATGATGGCTGGTATATTTTTGAAAGAGAAAAATAGTTTGGAGGTTATGAGTGAACAGAAAGAAATGAATCCGAATAAAGTTGTGAACTGGCCATTCAGGACTTTCTAGTGATAATTTTCCTTCTGAATTTAATTACCGTGAAATGAATAACAGTGCGAAAAAAAAGAGAGAGAAAAGAAAAAAAAATTTCCTATGGTTTCTGGGATTTGATTTATTACTATTAAACCAGTCATTATTTAGGGACGCCGCAATTGGTGGTATCAGAGCAAAAGTTGGATTCTAGTGAACCTGTCCATGGTCTTACTATGTGAATGCTGTGTATCTCTGAAACTTGGAAGTAGGTTTCGGGGAGTGACATTAAGTCACAAATTGTGTGTAATTCTACCTTCTTGTCTTAAGCAGGAAAGTGAAATTGATTTAGTAGAATTGTTGTGTATATATATATATAGAGAGAGAGAGATATTGTTATAACTGTCATAGCCTATATGGTACACTCTCTCAGTAGAATTTCATGGATACTAATAGCTTCCCTACAGGTTAGGTATGGCAGGACGTGGTAGGGATCAGAACCGTGATGTCCTAGACCGCATCACAGTTGTGCTGGAAACTCTAGTGCAGGAACGTGATGTGGAGCCGGCAAAGTATCGAGGACTCATGGCTTTCCGTAAGAACCACCCGTCGAAGTTCAGTGGGGACTATGATCTAGAAGGTGCTAGGTTATGGTTAGCTAAGACTGAGAAGATTTTTGAGGCGATGGGTTGCCTCGAGGAGCATAAGGTCCCTTATGCGACATTCATGCTCCAAGGAGAAGCTCAGAACTAGTGGAAGTTCGTGAAACCTACATTAGCAACACCTGCAGACGTGATTCCTTGGAATGCCTTCAAGGACAAATTCCTAGACAACTATCTTCCACGAGATCTCAGAAAGCGAAAGGCGAGGAAATTTCTGGATTTGAAGCAGGGAAACATGTCTGTTGGAGAATACACGACCAAATTTTATGAACTTCTACAGTACTGGCCTCAATACCAAGATGCTCGAAACGAAGAAGACTTATGTGCTCAGTTTGAGAATGGGCTTCGACTGGAGATTCAACAGGCAGTTAGCTACATGCAGATCACAGATTTCAATCAACTGGTGGCAAAGTGCCGAATATTTGAGGACAAGATGAAAGAGAGGCAAGCCAGAGGTTTTGGAGGACCACAAAGAAGCCACCCTTTTAGAGGAAATAGTAATAAGAGGATGAAGCCATATTCCAGCAACAAGGGGAAACAACCTATGGCTACATCCAACATGAGCCTGTCAAAGGGGACTGGGGTACAGTGCTTTCAGTGCGGAGGACCACATCTTAGGAGAAATTGCCCACAACTCCAGCAGACACAGGAAAATCCTTGCTATATTTGTTGCAAGGTAGGCCATTATGCTCGGGAGTGTAGAATGACTGGGAGACCGACGGTAACTGCCAATTCTAACATAGTCAATCATGGATCTACTAATCCCACAAGGAGCGGTAATGTTAGCAACAATAATAACACTAGTGGTGGAAAACCAAAGGTACCCTCCCAGGTATTTGCTATGAGTGGATCAGAAGTTGCGGCCTCCGACGATTTGATACAGGGTAAGTGTTTGATTGCTGATAAACTGCTAGATGTACTCTATGATTCGGGTGCCACGCATTCGTTCATATCTCATGCATGTGTGGAAAGGCTTGTGTGGCGGCCGGCCAGCTATCTAGTTTGTGTTATATCTGAAAAATCCCCTCTGGTAATCGATTACCATCCGTGGGTAATCGATTACAGGGTCTAAAAATTGAAACAGGACGTTTAGTAGCCTCTGGTAATCGATTACCAATGGTGTGTAATCGGTTACACAATGTTATATGCTACTGGTAATCGATTACCAATTGTGTGTAATCAATTACACAGTGTCATGTGCTATTGTTAATCGATTACCATTTATGTGTAATCCACTACACAGTGTAACTTTCAGGTTCCAATGTGCAAAGGCTGTTGTAATTCGTTTTTGGGCACTGGTAATCGATTACATATTGTGGTAATCGATTACCAGAGAGGAATCCCTTGAAAAAGACATTTTGACTATGCGTAGCCATTATGGACGCATTGTATTGTACCTGTGTAGTTAGATTTCTTGTGAAAGAGTCTACCCTGTTTCTTTTATCTCTTGTACATCGTGATGGCAGCACAGTTGATCCATGATCGCGTTGTGATGGAGTGCCTAGAGGGTGTGTGGGAGACCATCGAAGGCAATGAGAGGAGCCGATTTCGTGGCACAATTTGACTCACTGCTACTTCACTAGTACATCCGGAGCAACCCACACGCACACTTCAGCAGCCTGTGGAGTGGATACTACCTACACCTACTCCATATCGACTAGTTGAGCCGATTCAAGTGATAGAGGTGTCATCCTCTGAAGAAGATCTTGAAGAGGACCTAGAGGAGTTACCTCCTGAACCTGCTGTGGATGCCGCTGACTTCCCAGAGAAGGATGAGGACCCACTCCCTGATGTTGATTCTCTAGAGGATATTATGTTAGTATCGGAGGCAGACTCTACAGAGGAGAGTGGCCCTGGAGGGACAGCGAATAGTGACGACTCTTTATCATAGCAGACGGCTCCTTAGATTAGGCGTACATACTTTTTGTGGGTGAGTGTATCTAGTTCAGACTACTAGGTTTACTCTTTTGATTTTTTGGCTGGGTAGACCTCTTGTATAGAAATTTTGATGATTGTATATATTGTGGCTGAAGCCACCACAGTTGTTACCTTTGCTCTGGATGTCACTGTGCTATTTTGCAAACTCACATATTTTGGAAAGTTTTAGATGATAAAAACAATTATGTTTTATCTTGTTATTTGAAAAAAAAAATGTTAACGAACTTTATTTGAAAAGAGTTTACTGACCGCACCTTATTATCTTTCACGTGACGACCTAAAATGATGGTTGGTATATTTTTGAAATAGAAAAATAGTTTGGAGGTTATGAGTGAACATAAAGAAATGAATCCGAATAGAGATATGAACTGGCCATTCAGAACTCTATAGTGATAATTTTCCTTCTGGATTTAATTACAGTGACATGAATAACAGTGCAAAAAAAATAAAGAGAGAAAAGAAAAAAAAATTTCCCATGGTTTCTGCGATTTGATTTATTACTATTAAACCAGTCATTATTTAGGGACGCCACAAGACATACTTCAAACTTCAACTTCTCTCCCTATCTTTTCTTCATTCCCACGCCACTTTTTTTTTCTTTCTCTCTCTCTCATTCTCTTCCTCCATTGAAGTTTCCTCTCTAAGCTTCTTATCTGAGATACTCTCTTGTTGGTGAAGCTTCTTCTTCCATAGCTTATTCCCTAGTGGATAGCGCCTCCTCTCACCTTTTCTCCTTTATCTTCCGTTGCAACTCCATGGCTGAAAATCACCATTGAAGGACCTCATTGAAGCTTAAAGATCTAGTCTCCATAGAAGCTTCTCAAGCTAGCTTCCATCACACCTCTTTCAAAACAAGTCACTATTTCATGCATAAGAGTCGTTCATCAAAGAATTGTGTGATAAGGAAATATGGAGTTCCAAATGGGAAATATTAGTGGGTTCCCAAAGGAACAATCATGGTTACTAACCAAAAAGGAGCCAAAATCTATTGGGTACCTAAATCTACCCTCTAAATTCTTTTGTAGGTATTCCTTGATTCCAAGGAGCTTATGTGATATTTGGATAGTGGTTGTTCAAGGCATGTGATGGGAGACAAGACCAAATTTGTCTCATTGAAAGCAAAGGAGGGAGGCTATGTAACCTACGGGGACAACAACAAAGACAAGATTCTTGGTATAGGTAACATTGAAAACTCCTTAACTACCTTGATAAAGAATGTCTTGTTTGTGGATGGATTAAAGCATAACCTTCTAAGCTTTTGTCAATTTTTTGAAAAAGGTTATAAAATAGCTTTTAATAAAGATTGTTTCACTACTTCTAATCCAATCACTAATCAAATTAAGTTTGTTGGCAACCAGATAGGTAACACCTACATGCTTGATATTGATTGTGCTGTGTTACATCATCACATTTGACATGTTTAACTAGTAATGATGATATTTCAAGCCTATGGCGTAGAAGGGTAGCTCACATTCATATGGACCATTTAAACAAAATAATCTCTAAAGAGCTAGTTAAGGGACCTCTTAAGCTTAAGTTTGTAAAGGATGGCTTGTGTAATGCGTGTCAAAAGGGCAAGCAATCTAAAGTTTCTTTCAAAGCTAAATGTATGATTTCAACCTCTAGACCACTTGAACTCTTGAATTTAGACTTGTTTGGTCCTTCTAGAACTATGTGCATAGGAGAGAACTATAATGCCTTAGTGATTGTGGATGACTATTCTAGATTTACATGGACCTTGTTTTTACCTTGCAAAAACAATGCTTTCAAAGACTTTTCGTAAACTAGCCAAATTGATTCAAAATGAGAAAGATTTGAAAATCTAACATTTGAGAAGTGATCATGGGGATGAATTTCAAAATGAGGAATTGGAAACTTTTTGTGAAGAAAATGGTATTAATCATAATTTTTAAAATATGTATACACAAAGGTAAGTTTGTAATCGATTACGCAATGTCTTAAATTTTGCTTTTTCAAAAGAAAAACAAAAAAAAACATATTTTGTATTTGAAATACTCACTACCCAGACCTTACTTTTCTCACAATAAACCCCTTTTTCGAACCCTTACAAAGCATACCCACATCCATTCTTCTTCCCTAACCCTCTCAACATCTCTTTCTACCTTCACCTTCAACCTACATCAATAGCGAATAACAAGAACAAGATGATGAAGAGCATTGGGCACAAACCATTAGCCCCAAAAGCAAAATTGAAGAAGGAGAAGGAGCCTACAAAGGGTGGCCCCTCAAATAGAGCTAAATGTTCAGCATGTTCACCCTCACCACCACCCTCTCCAAAGCCTACTCTATGGTTTGTAGAGGAGCACTATGAGGTGTCCTACAAGTTTAGCTTTACAAAGAAGGAGCTAATTCAACCCAAGTATCTAGAGTTGGCGTGGCTGAAGCATTAAAGGTTTGCTTTCCCAAAACTTCTTAAGTATCATGGGTTAAAGAAGCTAGTGGAGGCGAAGGGTATATTTTACCCTTATTCGTAAGGTTTTTCTACACTACCGCTCATGTTGATGGTGAGTCAAGTTATCTATGTGTTGAAGTGAAGGGGAAGCAAATTGTGATCACCCCCGAACTATGGGAAGACATTGTTGGTTTGTATTCAGAGGGGATGATGGCCAATGAGAAAGGCCTCAACGATGTTGGAGTGAAATTCAACAAGGTCACTAGGTACATGGCCTTAATTAAGGACCTTTCAACATTATCTATTGTGGTCTCCAAAGGCAAGGGAAAGGAAAGATTTGGCATTGGCCCCTTGTAGATGGAACACCGACTTTTGTCATATTTGATTGTTTGGACCATTACTCCCAAGGGGAGCAATCATGCATAACTGACCGAGGAAGATCTACTTCTCATTTATTCGATTACAAAAGCCAATTTTAGAAGGAAGGTTTTGTAACTTGAGATAATCGATTATCATGTATTGTAATCGATTAGATTGCGTATGGAAACTTAAAGAACTCTCTCTATGATGAAATAATCAATTATTCGAGAAACCATGGAAGCATGAGAAGCTTTCTATTTGAAACAAGATAATTGATTATCACATTCTATAATTGGTTAGGACATTTCTGGAAATGCAAAACAAAGAAAAATATTGACAAATTAATTTATTAACATATTTGATAATTGATTAAATCAGTTTTGTCTATCAAAATTATAAATACACTCTCTTATTCCTTTTTATGGGTTACTCTTGATACGATCTTATACTTGAGAAAATATTTCAAGAGAATCAACTAAAGGAATTTCACTGCATTCCTTTTGGAGAAATAAGTTGATCAAAATTCATTCATTGTTCATCGTGATTTGATCATTGATAAAAGAAATGATCTAAAAAAAAAATACTCAAATTTAAATAAAAAAGAACTACACATAGACTTTTTTAAAAAAACAAAATATTAATAGTGGAAAACATTTACAAAAGTTTATCAGCATTAGTTTCATTCCCTTGGAATTGAAGATAAATAGGCTCAATATTTAGATTCATATTTTATGCTTGATCCTTTGAAGCGACAAGACACATCGAGAAGACCAACCACTAGTCTATACATAATGAGATGAACGAACCAATTCCAAACAAGTATAAGAAATGCTCATTGTGTTGAACTACAGGGGATAATCATATTAAAGTAGTAATTCATATAAGCAAGTTGATTACTAATATTGTCTATATTTTTTAATTTTATGTTTGTGGGCATTGTTCAGTTTATATTAATGTATTATGTTATTTTTATTTTAACAAATATTTTTATTAGTAAGTTATTTTTTATCGTTAATATTTAAATAATTTTATTAAATAAAATTAATTAATGATATCATATAAATCATACGAAATTATTAGGTTACATAAAATAAATTAGAAGTTATAGAATAAAACATCACTTTAAAGTCATTTAGGATTGTTGAACTTTAGTTTCTCTAATTAAAAACAAATAAAAAATAAAATCATAAAAATTATAAAATTTCTTATGATTTCATTAAAATAAATCAGAAGTCACCAAAAAATTTATGACTTCTTATCTCAAAGCCTAAGGATTCATACCAAAAAGGTTTTTTTTTTATCAGTTCAAAGAAACAGCGAAGGAAACAAGAAAGAAGTAGAATCCAACACGATGCACGTGGTACGGCTGCAAGTTGCAAAACCAAGATTGTACGATCTAAGATGAGTCAAGCCCCATGCACGTGTGGTAGTATCCATGTACCTTACTCTGATTACTAGCTAGTGTTCACCCTTCTCATAGTTGGGACTCTCAAACCGCACAAATCTCGAAGGCAAGGGTCAATGCTTAAATGCCCTCTAAATTTGTGGGGTCCAAATAACCTACCAGCCTAGCAACCATGAATTAATTCTCCACTCGATTCCCATTCCTACCCTTCGTCACACTGTCGGCGATACCTCAATTTCAAGGACATAGTCACACACAAAAAGAAAGTGTGATTTTTTTTTTTTTATTATTGTTGGATAAACACCCATTTTAGTTTATAAAGTATGACATCACGATAAATTGATTTTAGAAATATAAAAATTTTAAATTTAATTTTCGAATATATAAAAATTACAATAAATTAATTTTGTATATAATTTAACGATATAATAATTCTTAATCATTAAAATTTAATATCAAATTAATCTTAAAAAATATAACTTATTGTTAAATTATTATTGAATATTATAATTTAATAAAAAAAATATCTTACAAATTTAACAAGCATATCAATTTATTGGACTTTTTTGTAAATTCAAAGATTAAAATTTAAATATTTTATCATGAATTAAATAGTTACCGTCTTACCTATTCAAAGATTAAAATAGATATTTATTGTTGTTTCTTTCCTCACCTATTTATGTACTTTGCCTTCACAAAGACCAGGCACACTCATATCTAGTAATATCTTTATGGGTTTTCATTTTTATTATCTTTCAATTCGAGCTTCCACTCACCCAAGTCCCCCACTGCTTCCTCACTCATTCCATTGCCGACTCTCTCTATTACTCCATCTATTTATTACATATAAAGCCTACTTCTAAAACTTTCCTACACTATCAAATTCAAAACCCCACCATCATCATTTGGTGCTTCTTGACAACACAAAATCACTTTCAAAGGCTTGAAAAAGAAAACTGAAACCAAACCAACTTTCCCCTTTCACTGATCATGGCTTCTTCTCTCATAATTTCCCCAAGAAAGCTTCGCTCTGATTTGTACTCCTACTCCTACCAAGAGGATCATTACAGCACCCCATTGGTGATCAATGTTCTGGCTTCACTGATTGAGAGGAGCATGGCCAGAACAGAAAGGATCGTGAAGAATGGTTCGAGGTCTTTGTCCAAGGCCATTAGCACAAACATCTTTGACTGCAGAGAGATCCTTGACATGACAATCCAGTCTTATTTAGAGAGAATTTTCAGGTACACTCGTGCAGGGCCTTCAGTGTATGTTGTAGCTTATGTCTACATTGACAGGTTTTGCCAGAACAATCCAGGATTCAGAATCAATGCTAGAAATGTGCATAGGCTTCTCATCACAACCATCATGCTTGCTTCCAAGTATGTTGAAGACATGTAAGTTTCCAATTCAGTTACTTTGTTTATTTTGATTTTTTCTACTTACGGGGGGGGGGGGGGGGGGGGGGGAGGGGTGGGTTGAAAAAAAAAAGGTAAATAGTTTTGTTTATGTCAATCTCAATCGTTGACCAAGGAGTCTAGTTAGTTGAACAAAGTGTATAAGTGTTGTAAACTTCTAAATAATATGTTCAATTTCTACCCATAAAAAAATCTCAACCATTGACATTACTTGCTAACAACTGAGGAAAGGGACAATTTTAATAAGGGCTCTAAGATTTTAGTTTGGTCTGTGATATATGCTCGTGTCTGGTAATGTGTCAATTTCTCAACAATCCAATTAGCTTGGATTGAAATTCAGGGCATTTAATAAAAATGTTTTTGTTTTTTTACAGGAACTACAGAAATTCCTACTTTGGAAGAGTTGGTGGGTTAACAACTGATGAGCTGAACAAGTTGGAGCTGGAATTCCTTTTCTTGATGGATTTCAAATTGCATGTAAACGTGAGTGTTTTTGAGAGCTATTGCTGCCATTTAGAGAGGGAAGTTAGCATTGGAGGAGGGTACCACATTGAGAGGACCCTGAGGTGTGCAGAAGAAATCAAAGCAAAGCATAGAGAAGAAAGGGGTTACACACACATTGCACGTGTGATGTTGTAGTCTTTATTTTATTTTCTTTAATCATGGTATATATTGGTATGGAGGTACTTCTATTGAAAATAGTAACAAATTTTTGTTGGAAACCACACATAAGATGATTATTTTTTTTTTAACATAATTTATTTTATACTTATAAATCAGAATTCGAACTTTGAATCATTTAATTAAGTGGATATGTGATGTTATACTTCAAATATCAGAGGGTTTTTTTTTTTTTTGGTTTGATGTGAGAGGTTTCTTTTGGCATGCAAATAAAGAAAGGCAGTTTATGTGTACAGATCGGCATAATATAAATCTAAATGTTTCTTGTGGTAATTGAGGTTTAATTAGGGTAACAAGATCGAGAGGAAAGTTAAAGCTTTGAGAAGTGTACGTACAAATTTGTTTGGTTTCTTCACTATGTAAACAGTGAATTTCAATTTTCTATCCCAAGATTTTTTTGGGCGTTTTGCTTATTCTAACTATATGTGCATCTTTTGACCCCCTGAACTTTATGACTTGACTATGGTTATTATTTATTTATGGTTTAAATAATTTTTTTTGAATTTTTTTTGTTCTTCTAAATATTTTTTTTTTCGTTTTGTTCCATTCAAAATATGTTTGTTTTATTTTTTATCCTTAAAAAGTGTTTTAAATAGTGAAAAAAAATACTATCTAAAATACTTTAAAGAAAAAAAATAAAACAAACATATTTTACAAAGATAAAAATGAAAAGAAATAAATTTACAGGAAAAAAAGGAAAATATTAAATTACAGAAAAAAATATTTAAGTTGTTATTTATTTTTACATTAGTTCACTAAGAAATGGATGTACAAGTCAGGTGCAGAAATTGACAGTATAGTGTTGAATATTTATTTATAAAATGTTAAAATATGACCACATCGCATGTGTATAAGTGGACAGGACAAATAATGAGCATAGAATTGAGTAATTGACAGAGGACATAATATAACTATTGTTAATGAACTCCGTGGGATACTTGGATATATAGATCTGTTTATTTTATAATAGAGTACAATTAATATTGATAGACTTTTTTTAAAAAAATTATTAAATGTAGTTAAGATGTATAATTAAATTAACATTTAGTCATAAATCTTACACTGAAATGTATGGTATGATGAGAGGAATTGATTATTTATATTAGCCAAACAGACACCAACCATGATAACTGAAGTGGATTCACGGTACATTTCAGTATGAATAATGCGCACGCTCATTTTTATAATCTAGCTAATATATTTGGTGATCGATTAAGCGAGTTATAATCACACTTCAGTTTTTCAAGTATTCCACCAAATGGCTATGGGATTTGCGTGTTGTCATGAAATTATTGTTATGTATGATTACAAGATCTGAATCAATAACAAGTAATTTTTTTGGACATATATCCAAGTGACGGGGGCAAAAGGATCTCTGATATTAAGAGTTGGATTACGCCGACTTTTTAATTTTAAGTTGGATTTAGAGAATCAATTAAATAATTATATGACATGATGGGAACAACAATGTATGATTTACTTAGTTATTAACCTATTATACAAATTGAATGTTTGTTTAATTCAACTGAATATAACTTTGAATCTCAAATATGTGGGATATTAATAAGTTTAACATGTTTTTGCATTAGCCTAGGAAGGAGCCCACATAGCATATCTAAATTCATGTTATGCCAATCTATTTAATCAATAGTAAATTGCATTTTTAATGCTATTTTGCTTTAAAATTGAATAATTTGAGTTCAAACAACTTGTACTTAACTTTATAAATTTTAAATTGTGTGTATGTAGGGGTGTTCATGGGTATGAGTCACCTACTGACTAACTGATCCGAATAGTTTGGGTTTGATCATTTATGTATTTAAGTTAAAATCAAACTAAATTATTCATGTAAGGGTTAAATCACAGGTTTAGATTTATATATCCGATCAAAATCGAACTGAACAGATCAAAATCAATCAAAAAATTTAGATTTGTTTGGTTTGGCTTGCTAATATTGAGACGCTAAGTGTTGGAAGTGCAAGTGTTGAGACTACTAGTGTTGGAATCTTCTTAAGGTATTACTTTCAAATACATTGTTATTTGTTTCACCTTTTTTCATATTTATTTATTTTTTATATCATGTTTATAATATTAATGGATCGTATTTTATTCATTTGTTTTATTTTGTTTTAATTTGTATTAATTTATTTTAGAATATTATGTTAATGGTATTAAATAAATCAATTTTACTATTTTCAGACATTTGATAATATTATGCTTATTGTATTGGATATTTAGATGAATCATGGTATAAAATAGTAGTTCTAAGAAAAAAAATGATCAAATTTAAATGGATAACATGTTGGTCCAAACCGAATCATGAATGGGTTGTGTTGGGTTGGATTTCAAAAAAAAATTGTGAAAACTAAACCAAACCAAACCGATCAAATTTGATTGGATTGGATCTTGAATTTGGTCAAAACCAACCCGAATCAGCTTGCAAACACCCCTGTGAATATGTATGGGTTGTACTTAGATGTGTTCACGGATATGGATAACTCGCGAGTCCTGATCCAATTAGTTTGATTCAATTTTGTTTTTATAAATCACGTCAAATCTGATCCAACTTGATCAACCCGTTAATTGTATAGGCCAAGTAATTAAATTTATTATATATATAAATATAATTATTAAATACAAAATACTATAATTTTTTAATATAGTTTATTGAATTATTAAATTATACCAATAACAATTTTTCCCACCTGTAGAGTTTTGATTGAGTTGGATAACAAATTTAGTCAAATCCGACCCGTGTATATCCCTAGTTGTTTTCATTTTCATATATGTTTCCTTTAAAACAAATTCATATATGTTTTAAAATGACTTATGTAACACCCCAGTTGAATCACACCAGAATGAGAGGGATTCAAAAGTTGTTCAAGTATAAGACTTTGCAATTAAGGATGACTTAAAGAAATTAATTGGTATTACCTATACTAACAAGATGCATCTACTTTTTGGTATACTATCACTTAAGAACTCCACAGTTAAGCGTATCTGACTTAGAACAGTTATGGGATGAGTGATCTTTAGGAAAGTTTCTTAGAGCGAGGACAAAACACGTTGAAAAGAGTCTCATGTTGATTTGTAGGGATAATCATTGATCTTGAAAGCAAGTAGAGCCGATTGCCAAAATCTTATAAAGGGTTGAGTGAAGTGTCCTAGTGTGAGAGTCACCGACAAGTAAAAAATCAGGAATGTACAACTTATGTATATAATTATTTATTTAAAAATAAATGATAAAATTTATGAAAGAAAACTAAACATTTTTATTTTAAAAAAATAAAGTTAAAACAATATAGTTGAAATCTATATATATTTACAAACCATTAAAATAAATGTCCCCGTCCAGCAATGTCGAGAACTTCTTTTGTATTCAAAATTTAAGATATAAAAAAATAACGTAAATCTAAATGAAATGAAATTTTAAAATAAAATAATTTCAATCACAATAAAATTACACATGTATATTAAGTGACATTACTATAAGCAAAATATCGTAAATAAACATTTTCAAAGAAAGAAAGAAAGAGATGTAAAATAAAAAGAGAAAAAAAAACACAAAATTGAAAAAAGAAAAACAGTTGGATGAAAAGGGAGAAAGAGAGAG